>NC_060907.1:3805196-3847696 GCF_014805685.1 Silurus meridionalis
ATTTATTTTACCAGTGAAACCAATATAACATCTCAACATTCACAAATATACATTTCTGACATTCAAAACCAAACAAAAACAAATCAGTGACCAATATAGCCACCTTTCTTTGCAAGGACACTCAAAAGCCTGCCATCCATGGATTCTGTCAGTGTTTTGATCTGTTCACCATCAACATTGCGTGCAGCAGCAACCACAGCCTCCCAGACACTGTTCAGAGAGGTGTACTGTTTTCCTCCTTGTAAATCGCACATTTGATGATGGACCACAGGTTCTCAATGGGGTTCAGATCAGGTGAACAAGGAGGCCATATCATTAGATTTTCTTCTTTTATACCCTTTCTTGCCAGCCACGCTGTGGAGTACTTGGACGTGTGTGATGGAGCATTGTCCTGCATGAAAATCATGTTTTTCTTGAAGGATGCAGACTTCTTCCTGTACCACTGCTTGAAGAAGGTGTCTTCCAGAAACTGGCAGTAGGACTGGGAGTTCAGCTTGACTCCATCCTCAACCCGAAAAGGCCCCACAAGCTCATCTTTGATGATACCAGCCCAAACCAGTACTCCACCTCCACCTTGCTGGCGTCTGAGTCGGACTGGAGCTCTCTGCCCTTTACCAATCCAGCCACGGGCCCATCCATCTGGCCCATCAAGACTCACTCTCATTTCATCAGTCCATAAAACCTTAGAAAAATCAGTCTTGAGATATTTCTTGGCCCAGTCTTGACGTTTCAGCTTGTGTGTCTTGTTCAGTGGTGGTCGACTTTCTGCCTTTCTTACCTTGGCCATGTCTCTGAGTATTGCACACCTTGTGCTTTTGGGCACTCCAGTGATGTTGCAGCTCTGAAATATGGCCAAACTGGTGGCAAGTGGCATCTTGGCAGCTGCACGCTTGACTTTTCTCAGTTCACGGGCAGTTATTTTGCGCCTTGGTTTTTCCACACGCTTCTTGCGACCCTGTCGACTATTTTGAATGAAACGCTTGATTGTTCGATGATCACGCTCAGAAGCTTGGCTATTTTAAGACTGCTGCATCCCTCTGCAATATATCTCACTATTTTTGACTTTTCTGAGCCTGTCAAGTCCTTCTTTTGACCCATTTTGCCAAAGGAAAGGAAGTTGCCTAATAATTATGCACACCTGATATAGGGTGTTGATGTCATTAGACCACACCCCTTCTCATTACAGAGATGCACATCACCTAATATGCTTAATTGGTAGTAGGCTTTCCAGCCTATACAGCTTGGAGTAAGACAACATGCATAACGAGGATGATGTGGTCAAAATACTCATTTGCCTAATAATTCTGCACTCCTGTATATATATATATATATATATATATATATATATATATATATATATATATATATATATGTGTGTGTGTGTGTGTGTGTTACCAGTGTGTGTGTGTGTGTTTTACCTTCTCTTATCTGCAGTATTGGGTATACTGTCCCATTTGGGGCTGAAATAAAAACACAAAATAAGTTACAATTATTATATCTACTATCATTATAATATGTGTGTCTGTGTGTGTCAGTGTGTGTGTGTGTGTGTGTGTGAGTGAGTGTCTGCGTGTATGTGAGATTGAGTGTGTAAGTGTGTTTGTGTGTTTTACCGTGTGGTCTCCTGTTTGGAGTTGAAATTAAAACACAAAAAAGTGTAAAAAATTTACAATTATTATATTTAAATATAAATAAAATAAATCAATACAATATTATTTAAATATATATATATATATATATATATATATATATATATATATATATATATATATATATATATATATATATATATATATATATATATGTGTGTGTGTTGTCAGTGTTTGTGTGTATTACCAGAGTGAGAGTGTGTGTGTGTGTGTGTGTGTGTGAGTGAGTGAGTGTCTGTGTGTGTGAGATTGAGTGTGTTTTTATGTGTGTTTGTGTGTTTTACCTCTTCTTATCTGCGCACAAAACAGTAAAAAAAAAAAAAGTGAAAAGAAGTTATATAAATATAAATAAAAGAAATAAATACAATATTATACATATACATTAATATATAATGTATCCGCCCGGCAGCTGAAATAAAAACACACAAAAAAAGAAAAAAAAGTGAAATGAAGTAACAATTATTATACCTACTATCATTATATATGTGTGTGTCTGTGTGTGTCAGTAGGTGTGTGTGTGAGTGTCTGTGTGTATGTGAGGTTGAGTGTGTTTTTTTGTGTGTTTGAGTGTGGAAATGTGTGTTTGACCTTCTGATATCTGCACTGCCTCTGAAATAAAAAAAAGGAAAAAAAGACGTTACAATTATTATATCTACTATTATTATAATGTGTGTGTGTGTGTGTGAATGTGTAAGTAAGTGTGTGTGTGTATGTGAGTGTCTGTGTGTGTGTGTGAGTGAATGTGTTAGTGTGTGTGTGTGTGTGTATGTGTGAGTGAATGTGTAAGTTAGTGTGTGTGTGTGTATGTGTGAGTGAATGTGTGTTAGTGTGTGTGTGTGTATGTGAGTGTGTGAGTTTCTGGGTGTATGTGTATGTGTAAGTGAGTGTGTGTGTGTGTGTGTTGTTGAGTGTGTAAGTGTGTGTTTGTGTGTTTTACCGCCTTCTATCCACGCTGCAGCTGAAATAAAAACACAAAAAAAAAAAAAATAAAAAAAAAGTAAAAAGAATTTACAATTATTATTGTATTTTCCGGACTATAAGCCCTTGGCATCGATAAATGAACAGAGAGTCTCTATACAGGTGTAGATCGTTTATTGGAACATGTCTTCAGTTTGTACTCTTTAACATGAAGCATCCACCGATCGCCGTTCAACACCAATCACCACCTTTTTGCAGCATACATGTCCTCCTTAACAAACTTTCCTGGAGGGGGTAAGGCAGTCTTGGGTTTAATCAGGATAAGATGATTTGGAGTCAATGGCTCTAGTGACATGGGGTCATTGATTACATCGACATGCAATGGACGGCTGTTTATTATAGCCATTGCTTCGTAAAATAGTGTTCTGAGAGAGGCCTCATCTAGTCTTCCTTGACATTGTGCAATTGTAACATTCAACACACTTCAAATGGACCGAATCTGACGCTCCCAAATGCCACCTGCATGACTTGCAGAAGGAGCGTTAAAAACAAACTCACACTGCTTATCTGCCAGAAAGGTCTCCAATACCTTTGTGTCACATTGTTTAAGGGCTTCCTTGAGCTCATTCTTAGCTCCCACAAAATTTTAACCCTGATCACAGCGAAATTGTCTAACAGCTTCTCTAAGTGTAACAAAGCACCTTAGAGTGTTTATGAGAGCATCTGTGGAGGCATTTTTTCCTACGTTTTGAACCCCGCGGCTTAAACAACAATGAGGCTAATTTATGAAATTTTCCTGAGTTTTTCCCGGTTTCACAAACGTCAAGCCAAAAAACTGAACCCCATAACATTAGACCAATCAAATTTCCGAACGGAAACGAAAAAACGCACTTCATCTGTGTTCTGAGCTGCACAGCATCGGGAGAAAACCTTCCACCGGGTGATTTTTTAAACGCATGACGATGCCAAAAGATAAACTGTGAAAGGAAGCAGAAAGATAGTAAACAATGACTTTCTTGGTAGCTACTGTTTAGATACAAGCCGTTGTAATGCGTTGAGTCTGGGTGAAGGGAGAGCTCGCTAACTCCAGTTACACCAGAAATCATATAAGCAGGGGTCGCAGTGTTTATCAGGCAGACAGGACGGCAGAGGACTCCGGTAAGCGCAGAGGTGGAGGTCTGTGCATTTATGTTAACAACTCATGGTGTAGTTAATGGATTAATTGTATGGCATTAAAATATTAATAAAAAGCTGGATTGTAGGTTTGTATTTACATAAAGAACAGACTCAAGGACATTTTATTTTCCAAACTAATTGTCTATTAACTGTGCAGTGTTAGATGTTGTGCTGTTCGTTACACAGCCAGTAATTACACCTAATTACATTTTACTAATGCACGAGGCTCCTTTCAGAAACCAGTGCGATCACCAGTAATCACCAGTGTTACTCAGTTAATGCATCATGTTTCACTGTTTTTTCTTTAACTGCATCATCAGGTGGGAACTGAAAGGTGTGTAATTATGGAGGACAAAAATAGCTTGAATAAATAAATAAATAAATAGACAAACAAATAAAAAAAAAATACAAACTACTGCCCAAAATAATGTACACACATTTATGGCACTTATTTATGTTGCCAAAATGTCTCTTATTTGGCCAAAAGTTTTTGGACACTTGACTGTAAGATTGCGGTGTGTTCCTTTTGGAACTTTGCGTTCATTTACATTTACGACATCTAAAAGAAGCCCTTATACAAAACGACTTACGATTTATAGAACATTTTTTTAAAATACATAAAAACAAACACTAGTGCAGGTCTTCAAAGGCTATGAAGGGTTTATTCTCAATATGAATTAGATTAAATTATGATTTCAAGATATTAAATACATGCAAAGAAGAAGAAGAAGATGATCAAGATCAACAGGAGTAATTAGAACAGGAAACTTTCATTTCATGACTTTTCACTCTCTGGTATTGTCCTTCTAGTCAATTCTATAACAATATATGGTGCATTATATATCTGCTGACTTGTCTGATGATAGGGACATCTACAGACAGTGTCATGTGATGTATGCACAAGCAAATATGTTCATTTGGAAATTTAGTATGTGCACAAGATCTGTGAAGACTGTACTTTCTAGAGCATACTGTACCCCTATGTATACTGCCCATCTATAGAACAGAGAAAAGTCTAGATTTAGTCTTCCACATTGATCCCCATTTACTCTTATAATAATCTACAAAGTCTTCTGGGAAGATGTTTCACTAGATTATGGAGATTTGTGGAGATACCCTCAAAGGTTCAGGGTCAGAGCTTTATAGCAGGAAGATCTTCCACTTCAACCCATGTAAAGCATATCTCCATGTAACTGTGCACAGGAGCACTGATATTCTGGAACAGGTTTGGATCATGTAGTAAAGTTAAATAAAGGGAAAATCTTTGTTTAAAATGTCCTATACAGCCTCCAGTTTATGTTTGGTGAAGAATTACGCATGTGTGGGGTGAAAACACAGTCGGTGTCCGAATACTTTTGACCATATTGTGTTTGAACACGTGCACGGATTTATTTTATTTATGCTCAGGGTTTTTTCTGGTCCACCGTATGTGCGCTCATGCGAGATAAAAAATAAAAATTAAAAATTAAAATTTTTAAAAAGCCGCTCGTTCACGTTCCATTTCCTCTGAAGGTCTTAACAAAGGAAATCATCGGATTCCAGATTTTGTAAAATAAGTTAACAGAGTCTCTAGTTGTGTGTTTCATTTTTTTCCAAATGTAGAAAAGACATTAACTCCTTTAACCAAGAGAAATTAGCAGGAGGGCATGGGGATTTCCAATGAAGCAGTATTCATCTTCTGGCTATGCTGCTTATTATATAAACCAGGGGTTTTCAACCGGTGGTCTGTGACAGCCTACATAATTTCACTATTAAAATGACTTTTTTTCCATAATTTATTTTTCCAAACATTTTCAGAATATTTGCACATTAGTGGGAAAACTGAATTTAATGAAATATCTAAAATATTAAAACTGACACAAGATAAGCTAGCTTTGCACCTATCAGGCCTATGCTTTGCTAACGGTGTGTTTTGTACAGATTCATTTTGCGCGTGAAATAGACCAGCATCTCGGAGTTAAGAGAACACATTATTTAGGTTTTATTAAATAGATGCTTAATAGTTTTGGTGAATTGAAATTTGAAGTGGAGCTGTTAGCTAACGTTTCTAACTAAGGTGAAGTTTGTTAGTCAGCACCAGCATGGATCGCTTTTTACAGTAGTGGGCCTGCGGATTACTTGTTAGTCAGAATGGTGGTCCGTGGCACAGAACCAGTTGAAAACCCCTGATATAAACCATATAAATGGGAGATACTCCAAAAATTGCAATAATTGGGCAGGGTTTCACAAAGACATTAAGAGCTTTTGACGATATGTCAAAGAAATAAGACCAGAAAGAGTTCAGTTTAAGACAGGGGTAAAATGTATGAGTATGATCTGCCGGAGACAACTAACATCTATTACACAGACATTTTAAATGTTATCTGTTAAAGTTTTTTTAATTTTGCTTTGGTGAAATGAATTCAATGAACTACTTTAAACTGTATAAGACTCAAACGAGCACAAATACAGACAGAGTTAATTTGAGCTAAAACATTATTTCACAGCACAGTTTTAGCACAAACTCCCACTCCCAGACTCCTTTAAGCACAAAAAGAGGAGAGGACTGTGAAGATCGAAGCAGATCATAGATAGAGGCAATACGGTTATGAAACTTTGAAAGAGAAAATATAACTTTAATTAAAGTTTTCCTTGGCTGCTGGGGGAATGTAGCAAAATATGCTTTAGCAAAATTGTGTAGTTAAATAAGTTAGATTTGGAGATGAACTGAATCTACTTAGCAAATTATTGAACGACACAAATGTGTGATCCAGAAACAAATCATTAAACAGAACTATGCCCTTCCCCCTGAGCAGAGAAATAGTTGGTTTTGCCAATCCATTCTTGGGGAAACACTCACTTTTAGCCAGGTTCAAGCTATATCCTGAAACAGAGCCAAACTCATTCAATAGACGCAGTATACTGTCCACACACTTAAGAGGATCTGAAACATAAAGCAATAGATCGTCTGCATACAGTGTAGCTAGTACTTTAGCGTCGTTATTGATAACGCTAACTGTTCTGTAGCTGCCGCAAAGTGTAGGGTCCTTGACTTTCTTTAATATAAATGAGATCAAAGCCTGGTTCAGAGATGGTGATAAAAAAAAATAAAAAAACCTTGTTCAAGTGAGTAATTGTATAGCTCTAATAACATGGGGAATAGCTGACCAGAAAACTTAAAAAATAAAAATAAAAAAATTTGTCAGGGAAGCCGTCAGGGCCAGGAGCCTTGTTGATTTTAATAATTGAAATGCAAGCGGTTATTTCCCCCAAGCTAAGAGGTTCATCCAGGCCGCTGGTTGTATCTGGGTTTAACTTTTTTAATTGAGAAAGAAACCTCTGAATAGCAGTAGCGTCTGAACAGCCTTCTGATCTGTAAAGATTAGAATAAAAAGAAGCGAACTCTGAATTTATACTAACCCGATCTGAAGTACGGTTATTTGAGGAGTCATATACCTGCGGGATTAATTGGGCAGCACACTGATGTCTAAGCTGAGATGCTAAAAGGCTGCCAGCTCGCTCTCCGTGTAAGCAGTAAGCTGCTTTTGTGCGTTTTAGTAGAAATTCTACCTGGTTGGCCGTCAATAAGTCAAATTCTGTTTGTAATTTTAGCCGTTCTGTCTCCAGGACAGGATTTGGTGGACACTGCATACCTGTGTAATAGAGGAATGTTAAAAGTCAAAAAGTCTCTCTCTCTCTGTCTGTCTCTCAGTGTTTTACAGAAGAAGATGGACCTTCTGGAGACAGGGACCTTCAGTGTGTGTATGTGAGAAAGTTTCTGTTCTGGATGAAATCATTTTCAGTCTGTTTCTGCACTGTAGATGCCTTCTACTATGTCCCAGAAGCATCCTCTCAAAATTTTGATTGCAAGTGTAAGAAAATGATTATTTAACTGGCTGTAACTTAAACTCCCTTTAATATATGTCTTTTTAGGACAACAGGAAGACTTTTGATTACCTTTTTAAAATCTCATTAAAACTGTGGCCCTTTTTGTGGTGGAAAATCTCCAAATCCTAAATAATAGTTTCAGGCTCGAGTAGAATCGAACAGAACAAAGTTTATTAAAGAGAATCCTCTACAATAAACTCTGCAAGATGTGAGTGAGGAAAGAGATACCTCCTCTTCTTTCACTCTGCTTTTATTACTCTTTACTCCCACCTCCGTCCCTGTGCAGCTCATAGAGCATATTCATACAAGTCACCTTTTGCTGGAACAGAATGTTTCAGAGAATGTAGTTATATGAAAACTAGGTGAAAAACGAATGTGGGGGGGAACAGAAATGTTCTTTACTGATGCATGTGACAGTTCATTAGGTGTCGGCTGCTATGAAACTGAGGACTGGAATCAAGATATGGGTTTTCTGTCACCTTTGAAAAATCTGATTGATATGATTCAATATGATGAAAAGTTTTCCATTACATTTCCCTCCATTTTGTCCTTTATGGACAAACTCCAGAGTCAAATTTTATTCATTGTAATATTTGATCATTCAATAAGACACAACTGCAAAAATAAAACATGGCTAAACAGTTTAGGGTGAAACAGAGAAATGGAACATCAGACACAAACTTTCCCATAAGGGTTTTCAATAATCGTGAATATTCTAAACTCGTTACAACATAATTCAACGCTTAACTACTTAAATTAACGCATCCTTCTCAGGTTGTGTGTCGTCAGGTGGATCGGAGCGGGTCTCCTGTTTGTTCTAGATCTGGTCTGGTGACACCTTTCCTATTCTTGACGTTATTGGTGCTTGAAGGGCAGGTGCGACTTAAGCACCTAAACGGCGCCTTCTCCCACCTCACGAGGTCCAGCGACACCAGAGTTCCTATGTGAAGTGTTCTCACTTTCCCCGTCTCCCATCAACCCCTGTTCCGAGTCTGGCACTCGTTTGCACTGGCTGGCGTGAATCCACGTGGCTCTCTCTGCGACATTCACAGCAGTCTGCGTTGTCAGGAGCACCTGGAAAGGTCCCAGCCACCGTTTGGTGTTGCGGCTCTTTCTTCTGAAGTACTTCACCGCTTCACTTCACCCGGTCTCCCGATTTCAGGTTATGTAGAGGCGTCTGTGCCGGTCCAGGAAGCGCCTCCTTCACCTGTTTGTGGGCGACAGACAAAACAGAGGACGGTCTGATTTCAGTGGATATTGAGGTTTGCACTTGTGGTAATCAGATTTTGGCGTGATATGAACCAGTGATCTTTAATTAAACCCACATCATGTTTCCTTTGTGCCCACAATTCCTAAGGAACTGTCTGTAACTGTGAGTCATCAATTGACATTTTGGTAAAAACACGGTGTAATGAACGACACATTTGGTAAAATAATTCCTATCTAGCGGGATCATTTCCACGACCCCCTCGTAACTGGAACAATCCAGTTGAAGGAGATTGTGTAAGTGTTTGATCTTTAAAAACTGTTTGATCCTCATCATGTAAAAATGTTACAGTTTAATGAAGTACTATTGTGTAAACTGTCTGTTAACTTCTGGACAGTCGCACTGGATCTGTTCTGGTGGGACTCACGAGCTTCAGGTTGTACAAACAACAAATAACAACAGCAGTAAACAAATCACATAAATGCTGTTTTTTACAGAAAGAAACCCAGCATGAATTTGTTTAAAGGAGAAATCCCTCATGTACTCATCATCAAACCTCCACTATAAACTTTAAAATGTCCTAATTAAAGATTGTTAAACTCATTATGTGGCTTTTGCATTAAGTACACTTTTATACATAAATACACTGAATTAGGATTTTATATATAGTTATAAGCAAAACATTGAATAAAGATTTATTTTTAACCACAATAAATAATTACTCAAATAATCACCCAACTATATAATTAATTGTTTAGTCGGATTAAAAAATAGATTTTTATTCGATGTTTTCTGACACCGAGTTGGGACACATCTGTATGTTTTCAAGATAAACTTTACAAATGTGTACAGGATAAAAGTTGTGCTCTAAGTATGTGATTACATGTGTAATGTTATGAGTTGGTGTCAGAAGGTTTTGTTAGCAGAAGCGATTCTTCTTTATAAAGTATAATAAAATGGTGCCTCACCTCCGCCCTCCTGCTCCAGACATCATCAATCTCCTTGCTGAGGTACTGGGCGGGTTTCCTCGTGCAGCTGCGTCGAGGCGGGAAAAGTCCCGCGTCCAGTGTCCTTTTCAGTGTCCACACCCTTTTCCTCTCAGTCCTCCGCGTCCCAAACACTCTAACAAGTAACATGGTGAACTTCCACTACAAGTTATAGAAAAAATAAGCACAGAAATTCAAAGCCTCGAGCACCGCACATAGAAAATATTTAGAGCACAATAAAGTTGCTGTTAACACTGCGCCATCTTGCCGCCGCCCGTTACAGCACGAGGTGCGAGAAAGCGCGAAAACAAAATGGCGCCGGTGGGCGGAGCTTCATTCAGGTACAGCAGGAAATGTGAGAAAGCGCGAAAACAAGATGACGCCGGTGGGCGGAGCTTCATTCAGTTACTGCAGGAAATGTGGGAAAACCCGAAAACAAGATGGCGGCGGCGAGTTAATAGAAAATAATAAGTATAATTTCTGTAATATATAAATTAGTGATGTAGATAGTGATCCTGAAGTAAACATATTTTTTTATATCGTATAATAAAGTTTCAAAATAATTTGAAAGCTGTTTAATAGAGAAACGTGATTTAAACAGCGTTAGCTCGCTAGCATTTTTGCTATTAATGTAAGCAAAAGCACACATTAAATCTTGACAGTAAATTACAGATTTGTATTTTTTTATTTTCTTTTTTAAACCCATATATTTGGGCATACGTTTATTCGAATGCTTCATTAGAGATTCATTTCCTGGTTCATTTCCTGTTTGGACCGGAAGTAGATTCTGCACATGAGAAGATGCATGTGGCTCTGACGGAAGCTTCTGTTGATCGAAAGGTAATTTATTATTTTTACTACTGAATAGTATAGTTACTATTAAATACTATTAAGTATAACTGATCGTGGATCATTTTGGATTGTTTGTTTAGTTTTTTAAGCTCTTGGCAGCTCGTTTTACAGTTAGAAAGCAGCTAGCACGCGATGCTAACGGCGCTAGCGGCATTGCAGTGGTTATCATTGTGTTTACAGACTGTATAGAGAGAATCAGTTTGAACTTGTTTTAACTGCTGCATTGATAATCACATTAAATAGTTTTAAAAGAACATGTTGTCATGACTACAGTATGTGGAGGGGGGGGTTCACCCAGTACAGCATCCTGACATGATAATGTTAAATACACTCTATGGACAAAAGTTTGTGGACACCTGACTATAAGATTAGTATGTGGTTTTTGAACATCCCAGTGGGGGGGACTGTGTGTGTGTGTGTGTGTGTGTGTGTGTGTGTGTGTGTGTGTGTTTAAAATTTCTTTTATTTATTCAAATGTTCAAATGTAAAAAAAAAAATGAAAGAGGGGGAGAGTGTGACCATTCAATAGACCATGTTTTTACCAAAATGTCAATTGATGGTTTAATTAAAGATCACTGGTTCATATCACGCCAAAATCTGATTACCACAAGTGCAAACCTCAATATCCACTGAAATCAGACCGTCCTCTGTTTTGTCTGTCGCCCACAAACAGGTGAAGGAGGCGCTTCCTGGAGCGGCGCAGACGCCTCTACATAACCTGAAATCGGGAGACCGGGTGAAGTGAAGCGGTGAAGTACTTCAGAAGAAAGAGCCGGAACACCAAACGGTGGCTGGGACCTTTCCAGGTGCTCCTGACAACGCAGACTGCTGTGAATGTCACAGAGAGAGCCACGTGGATTCACGCCAGCCAGTGCAAACGAGTGCCAGACCCGGAACAGGGGTTGATGGGAGACGGGGAAAGTGAGAACACTTCACATAGGAACTCTGGTGTCGCTGGACCTCGTGAGGTGGGAGAAGGGCGCCGTTTAGGTGCTTAAGTCGCACCTGCCCTTCAAGCACCAATAACGTCAAGAATAGGAAAGGTGTCACCAGACCAGATCTAGAACAAACAGGAGACCCGCTCCGATCCACCTGACGACACACAACCTGAGAAGGATACGTTAATTTAAGTAGTTAAGCGTTGAATTATGTTGTAACGAGTTTAGAATATTCACGATTATTGAAAACCCTTATGGGAAAGTTTGTGTCTGATGTTCCATTTCTCTGTTTCACCCTAAACTGTTTAGCCATGTTTTATTTTTGCAGTTGTGTCTTATTGAATGATCAAATATTACAATGAATAAAATTTGACTCTGGAGTTTGTCCATAAAGGACAAAATGGAGGGAAATGTAATGGAAAACTTTTCATCATATTGAATCATATCAATCAGATTTTTCAAAAGGTGACTTGTATGAATATGCTCTATGAGCTGCACAGGGACGGGAGGGTGGGAGTAAAGAGTAATAAAAGCAGAGTGAAAGAAGAGGAGGTATCTCTTTCCTCACTCACATCTTGCAGAGTTTATTGCAGAGGATTCTCTTTAATAAACTTTGTTCTGTTCGATTCTACTCGAGCCTGAAACTATTATTTAGGATTTGGAGATTTTCCACCACAAAAAGGACCACAGTTTTAATGAGATTTTAAAAAGGTAATCAGAAGTCTTCCTGTTGTCCTAAAAAGACATTATTAAAGGGAGTTTAAGTTACAGCCAGTTAAATAATCATTTTCTTACACTTGTAATCAGTGGTGTTAATATATCAGAAGAAAATGTCAACTTCTTAATTAGAAAAGCAGTTTTTTTTTTAACTCCAAGGATCCTCCATCAAGCACAATATAAATGGAGTATCTGCTACCCAAATGTTGATTAAATAATTTATGGCTCTTCCCTCCAAAACTCTTTATTCCAAATCAAATTAAAGAACTCCATTTCAAAACTGCTCACAGATCTCACCCCTGTAACCTCCTCTTGAGCAGATTCTACATTTGTTTTGCTTCATTCTCCAAGTCTTTTTGATCAGAAGTTACTGTTTTTCTTCTTTTTTGTAAAAACATTGTACAATTTGCTGAAGCTGCTATTATTCTTTCAGATTTGCACTCTAAAGATGTTAATTTTGATGTAAATTTTTATAATGTTTTGTTTCTGTCTCCTGGGTAAAATTCATATTCCCACATCTACAGCTATTCATTAGAAATCCAACTTTAGGTTATTTTGTTGATATTAAATCCTTCTTTACCTCCTTTAAGTACGTCAGAACCTTTAAACTCAAAGACCTCCCTTTTGTAATGTCTGTATGGCCAGTCTTTTTCTTTTTTTTTTATATCTGTTTTAATTTATTTTTTTTTTTTTGCAAGGAAAAAAAAAAAGAACCTCCTGTATCGTAATGATGCTCTACCCACCGGCGCGATCTCGATTTCACGATTTTCCTCCAACATGTGCTGATCTGACCAATCACAGGCCAGAAAATCTACTTACTTTTTTTCGGCTTCTCCCATTAGGGGTCACCACTGCCGATCCTCCGCACGTTTGATTTAGCACATTTAACCGGGCTTGGGACCGGCACTGAAAGTTGCTGGGGTTGGTTCATACTCATCTCACGAGATGATGATTACCTCAGAAAGTGATTTCTCGTGCCTAATGCCAGACAAAAAAAGACCCCGCCAACAAGTGCTGTGATTGGCTATACGAGTTTCCTTACGCAACCCTCCTGATTTACCCGGGCTTGGAACCGGCACTAAGAGTGTACTGGCTTGTGCAACCCTATATACGTTTGTGTGTGTGTGTGTGTGTGTGTGTGTGTGTGTGTGTGTGTGTGTGTAGCTGGCCAAATGTATAGGAGACAGCATTCATATTTCGCATCACTGGGACTTTTCCTGTCAGCATGTGCTGTGGCTTAATAACTCTTTCCAGAGAAGGGTCTGTTCAGTCAGAAGGGTTTGATTTATTTAACCATTTTATTAAAATAAATTAATAACATTAACAATAATAATTATTCAAAAAATAACACAAATTATTAAACAAACTATTGAAAAAATAGAAGAAAGAAAGAAATTAGAGTAATTAGAACAGAAACGGTTTACATGATGAACTTTGAGCAGCTTACATTTTTAACTATGAGGAGCACTTTAGGATGGTGGCACCATATTGGGAAGAAGCTGGGTTTCTGGTGGAGATCCGGGAGGGTGGGCTGTGTGAATACTTTATATATATACATATAATAAAAACAAATAAAAAGTAGAATAAAATATAACTATAATGTATAAAATATAGGGATAAAAATATATAATGTTATATTATAGTGTGTGTGTATAATATATAAATATATATATACACACGTTATTATATCTTCTGTCATTGTGTGTGTCAGAGGCAGCAAAAGTACACACATCCTTTACATAAGTAGAAGTACAGATACTCATGTTTTAAAATATTTGGGTAAAAGTTGTAGGACTGATTATACTTTTTTACTCAAGTGAAAGTAAAGAAGTTTCAGCTCTGACATGTACTTCAGTAAAAAGTAGTTATTACTTCTACCTGTTTTAGCTGTTAACTGGACCTCACATCATATTAATATTAGATAGATAGATGAGTGTGGACATCATTAAGAGCCTTTGCTATGTTTCCACACGGACAGTTAATGAGGTGATACCAAAGAAACTGCACCGCTTCAAGTCAAGACAAGAAGCTTTTATATATATAATCAGACATTTTACATATTTGAATGATGTATAGTTTTTATCTGTACAATCAATAAAGACAGTAATTTAAGTTTGTGTTGCCATTATGAGGGAAAAACCCACAAAACACCACCCAGAGGGTAAATTGTGTAAAACATGGTGGATTTTGTGTTTGATTTGAGACTTGGCGCAGAAATAAAACAAAGGTTTACTGATTATAAATATTTTTATCTGAATTTATTTTATATCTAAGTAAAAAAGGGACGTCGTGGATAAATTTATTTAATTTTTAATTTTTTTATATTTAGGTATTTGTTTTTATATTTTTTATAAAAATGGTGAAACAGAGATGTGCAGTGAATTGATAGCGTTAATGAAATTTAGTGCTGTTTACAATAATTTAAATTGTGACAGCCAAATATATATATATATATATAATTATTTTTTTCTTTTTAATACAAAACGAATTAAAAATGTTGTTAGCTAATGCATATGTCCAGGCTGAAGATCCACATAAAGAACACAAGCAGAGAAAAGATGATGATTAGGAATGTGTCTGATCTCAGTCATGTTATATCACTGACTCCCTCTGTCTCATCCACATTAACCCCAAACTTCTTACTGCCTTCTGCCTGCTGATTCTCAGCTTCGTAAACTAGTCTACATGTGTGGTGAGTGAGAGTCAGGACTTTATACACCAGTGGATTGAAAAAGACGTGCAGTAACAGGAAATCAGTTGTTCGGCTGAAATCGGCGTGCAGTGAAAAAGAAATATATTTCACCAAATCAGTGGAGTAAAACTAAAGTAACGAGCCGGTTTTAAAAATGTAAGAAGTAAAAAGTACAGATATTTGTGTAAAAATGTAACGAGTAAAAGTAAAAAGTTGTCTGAAAAATAAATTGTGGAGTAAAAATACTGATACCAAAAAAATCTACTTAAGTACAGTAAGGAAGTATTTGTACTTCATTATTTCCACCTCTGGTGTGTGTGTGTGAGTGAGAGTGAATGTGAATAAGTGTGTCTTTGAGAGTGAGTGTGTGTTTGAGTGTGTAAGTGTTTATGTGTCTTACCTTCACTCGTCTCGACCACTCCTGAAATAAAAACAAGAAATATAAAAAAAACTTGTTAAAAGAAGTTACAATTATTATATATACTGTCATTTTAATGTGTGTGTGTGTCTGAGTGTTTTAAGTTTTTGTGTATATTACCTTCGAGCTCCGTCTTCATTCCTGAAATAAAAACACAATAAATGTAAAAAAAAGAAAAAGTGAAAATAAGTTACAATTATTATATATAAATATAAATAAATAAAATAATACTACATATATATATATGTGTGTGTGTGTTTGAGTGTGTGAATGTGTAAGTGTTTGTTGTTATTACCTTGCCCAAGACGATAGGCTGAAATAAAAACACAATAAATGTTATACAATTTTAAAAGAAGTTCAAATTATTATATTTACTGTCATTAATATGTGTTTGTCAGTAGATGTGTGTGTGTGTGAGTGAGTGAGTGTCTGTGTGTGTTTTAGTTTGTGTGTATATGTGTGAGTGAGTGAGTGTCTGTGTGTATGTGAGATTGAGTGTGTTTTTATGTGTTGTTGAGTGTGTGTGTGTGTTTGTGTGTTTTACCGCCTTCTAGCCACGCTGCAGCTAAAATAAAAACACAAAAAATAAAAGTAAAATAAAAAGTAAAAAGAATTTACAATTATTATTGTATTTTCCGGACTATAAGCCGCTACTTTTTTCCTACGTTTTGAACCCCGCAGCTTAAACAACAATGCGGCTAATTTATGAAATTTTTCCTGGTTTCACAAACATCAAGCCAAAAAACTGAACCCCATAACATTAGACCAATCAAATTTCCGAACGAAAACGAAAAAACGCACTTCATCTGTGTTCTGAGCTGCACGGCATCAGGAGAAAACCTTCCACCGGGTGATTTTTTAAACGCATGACGATGCCAAAAGATAAACTGTGAAAGGAAGGAGTGGAAGACAGTGAACAATGACTTTCTTGGTAGCTACTGTTTAGATACAAGCCGTTGTAACGTGTTGAGTCTGGGTGAAGGGAGAGCTCGCTAACTCCAGTTACACCAGAAATCATATAAACACAGACGGCTTTCCAAAACTCATGCTTTTTAATTTTCTTGGCAACAGCATTACGGGTTAGTCAAAGAAACTTAGAAATGAGCATCAGAAAATAATAAACACATAATCCCTGGTTTGCACACACGCAGTAATACCGGGAAAAAATGCAGTGGCATGCAGTTTGTGTGTATTACCAGTGTGTGAGTGTGTGTATGTGAGTGAGTGAGTGTCTGTGTGTGTGTGTTTTAGTTTGTGTGTATATGTGTGAGTTTATATGTAAATGTGTGTGTGTTTGTGTGTTTTACCTTCTCCTATCTGCACTGCCGCTGAAATAACACAAAAAAAACAAAAAGAAGTTACAATTATTAGATATGAATATAAATAAGATAAATACAATATTTTATATATATATATATATATATATATATATATATATATATATATATATATATATATATATGTGAGTTTATATGTAAATGTGTGTGTGTTTGAGTGTGTAAGTGTGTGTTTTACCTTCTCTTATCTGCAGTATAATGTATAGTGTCCAGTTTGGAGCTGAAATAAAAACACAAAATAAGTTACAATTATTATATCTACTATCATTATAATATGACTCTCACTTTTCAACAGACTTTGAACTCCCTCAAGGTTGTTTTCTGTCCTTCTTTGTCTATTCCACACACTTATAACATTCAGTCAGACTCCATCCTACTCACACATACCTTATTATTACTATTTTACTTATACTTGATGTAAATAAAGGTTTGATTAACATATAGATTAAATAGGTTTTAGCAAACTACTTCTATTGTGTCTAATACGTCCTACATTGATTATTAAGTTAATTAGGTTAATTTTGTTGGATTAATGTTAGTTTGAATTTATAACACACGCTAGATAAGGGATTAAAATTATTTTCTCGACACCCTCGCTCTTAACTTTGATAACCAGTAATGTAATCAATCCTACAAAACTTACAGCCTCTCTCACAGCCATCTCTGTGTGTGTGTGTGTGTGTTTTCTTTTTCCCGCCCCCTCAATAATCGGTTACCATACTGCTCTCTGGATGGCACTCATTGGATAACAAATAAAACTGACACCTGACCATCCAATACAAATAAAATGACAGGTTTATTTTTAAAACAACAGATCAATCTAAGAACTTTTAAAAATATAAATTAATATTAAATGTTAATATAAAAAAAATTTATACAAAAAGAACAATCAGATTATACAGAATAACAATAAATAAATGTATATATATATATAGAGAGAGAGAGAGAGAAAATAACTGCCGACGAAAATAACTGCCGACGAAAATAACTGCCGACGTCGGCTACCGTCCAGTCCACCGGCTTCCAGATGCTGGATTCCTTCTTCACAAATCTAACACACGCCAGAAAAACAGAAAGATGTTTATTTATATGTCTGTGATGGTATGGTATGTCTGAAGATGTTCCACCAGATTTCGTGGAGATTTGCGTTTGTTCAACTGTCGCTAAAATCAGCTACAATGTGTTCAATAGGGTTGAGGTGAGATCTCTATGGCAGAAGATCTTCCACTCCAACCCATGTGAAGCATAATCATAGCAGGCTTTGGGTCTCCTAGTTCAAGTGAAATGTAGACAAAATGTAGATATTATAATGTGTGTGTCTGTGGGTGTCAGTGGGTGTGTGTGTGTGTGTGTATTACCTCTTCTTATCCGCCCTGCCACTGAAATAAACACACAAAAAAAAGCAGAGATATAAATATAAATAAAATAAATAAATACAATTTTATATATATATATATATATGTGTGTGTGTGTGTGTGTGTGTGTGTGTGTGTGTATTACCAGTGTGTGACTGTGTGTGTGTATGTGAGATTGAATGTGGTTTTATGTGTGTTTGAGTGTGTAAGTGTGTGTGATTGTGTGTTTTACCTCTTCTTATCTGCTCTGCAACTAAAATAAAAACACAATAAAAAGGGAAAAGAAGTTACCATTATTATATATAAATATAAATAAAATAAATAAATACAATATTATATTTATATATATCTGTGTGTGTGTGTGTGTGTATAACCAGTGTGTGTGTGTGTATTACCAGTGTGTGACTGTGTGAGTGTGTGTGTGTGTGTGTGTATATATGTGAGTGAGTGAGTGACTGTCTGTATGTGAGATTGAGTGTGCTTTTATGTGTGTGTAAGTGTGTTTGTGTGTTTTACCTTCTGATATCTGCACTACAGCTGAAACAAAAACAAAAAATTAAATTGAATTAAAAAAATGTGAAAAGAAGTTTAAATTATATATACATAAATTAAATTAATAAATACAATATATATATATATATATATATATATGTGTGTGTGTGTGTGTGTGTGTGTGTGTGTGTGTGTGTGTGTGTGTGTGTGTGTTTTACCTTCTGCTATCTGTATCAGTAAATCTGAAATAAAAACAAAAAAATAAAAAGGAAAAAGAAGTTACAATTATTATATATAAATATAAATAAAATAAATAAATACTGTATTATATTTATATATATCTGTGTGTGTTTGAGTGTGTGTTGTGTGTATAACCAGTGTGTGTGTGTGTGTATATGTAAGTGAGTGAGAGACTGTGTGTATGTGAGATTGAATGTGTTTTTATGTGTGTGTTTGTGTGTTTTACCTTCTGATATCTGTGCTAGAGCTGAAACAAAAACGAAAAATAAAATAAAAAAAGAGAGAAAAGAAGTTACAATTATTATATATAAATATAAATAAAATAAATACTGTATTATATTTATATATATCTGTGTGTGTGTGTATATGTAAGTGAGTGAGAGACTGTGTATGTGAGATTGAGTGTGTGTGTGTGTGTGTGTGTGTGTTTTACCTTCTGATATCTGTGCTAGAGCTGAAACAAAAACAAAAAATAAAAAGAAAGAGAGAAAAGAAGTTACAATTATTGCATATATATATATATATATATATATATATATATATATATATATATATATATATATAAATTAAATAAAATAAATACTATATATATATATATATATATATATATATATATATATATATATATATATGTGTGTGTGTGTGTGAGTGTCCGTGTGTATGTGAGATTGAGTGTGTTTTTATGTGTGTTTGAGTGTGTAAGTGTGTGTTTTACCTTCTGCTATCTGTATCAGTAAATCTGAAATAAAAACACAAAAAAAATAAAATAAAATAAAAAAGTAAAAAGAATTTACAATTATTATTGTATTTTCCGGACTATAAGCCGCTACTTTTATCCTAAGTTTTGAACCCCGCAGCTTAAACAACAATGCGGCTAATTTATGAAACTTTCCTGAGTTTTTCCCGGTTTCACAAACATCAAGCCAAAAAACTGAACCCCATAACATTAGACCAATCAAATTTCCGAACGGAAACGAAAAAACGCACTTCATCTGTGTTCTGAGCTGCACGGCATCAGGAGAAAACCTTCCACCGGGTGATTTTTTAAACGCATGACGATGCCAAAAGATAAACTCTGAAAGGAAGGAGTGGAAGACAGTGAACACTGACTTTCTTGGTAGCTACTGTTTAGATATGAGCCGTTGTAACGCTGAGTCTGGGTGAAGGAGAGCTCGCTAACTCCAGTTACAACAGAAATCATATAAACACAGACGGCTTTCCAAAACTCATGCTTTTTAATTTTCTTGGCAACAGCATTACGGGTTAGTCAAAGAAACTTAGAAATGAGCATCGGAATATAATAAGGACATATTCCCTGGTTTGCACACACGCAGTAATACCGGAAAAATGCAGTGGCATGCTATTCCCAAAATGCCGCTCTGCTCTTAATAGAAGCGCAACATATTTTACCCGTTACACCGTGTAACGTGTCTTCGTTAAAGCCTGTGTAAAGTTCATTAGTTTCAGTGTAGACCCGCGGCTTATAGACAGGTGCGCGATTTATGTTCAAAATAAAAATCTTTGTAAAATTCAGTGGGTGCGGCTTATATTTGCTGCGCTTAATAGTCCGGAAATTACGGTGTATAAAAATCAAAATTAAATAAATAAATACAATATTATTTATATATATATATATATATATATATATATATATATATATATATATATATATATATATATTGTGTGTGTGTGTGTGTGTGTGTGTTTATATGTACGTGTGTGTAAGTGTTTGTGTGTATTACCAGTGTGTGACTGTGTGTGTGTGTGTATGTGAGTGAGTGAGTGTCTGTGTGTATGTGAGATTGAGTGTGTTTTTATGTGTGTTTGAGTGTGTAAGTGTGTGTTTTACCTTCTCCTATCTGCTCTACACAAAAAAAGCAAAAAGAAGTTACAATTATTAGATATAAATATAAATAAAATAAAATAAATACAATATTATATATATATGTGTGTGTGTTTATATGTAAATGTGTGTGTGTGTGTGTGTTTGTGTGTGTGTGTGTTGTGTGTATTACCAGTGTGTTTGAGTGTGTGTGTGTGTGTGTGTGTGTGTTTGAGTATGTAAGTGTGTGTTTGTGTGTTTTACCTTCTCTGATCTGCAGTATTGGGTATACTGTCCCGTTTGAAGCTGAAATAAAAACACAAAATAAGTTACAATTATTATATCTACTATCATTATAATATGTGTGTGTCTGTGTGTGTCAGTGTGTGTGTGAGTGAGTGAGTGTCTGTGTGTATGTGAGATTGAGTGTGTAAGTGTGTTTGTGTGTTTTACCGTGTGGTCTCCTGTTTGAGTTGAAATTAAAACACAAAAAGTGTAAAATTTACAATTATTATATTTAAATATAAATAAAATAAATCAATACAATATTATTTAAATATATATATATATATATATATATATATATATATATATATGTGTGTGTGTGTGTGTGTGTGTGTGTTTATATATGTATATATATATATGTGTGTTGTCAGTGTTTGTGTGTATTACCAGAGTGAGAGTGTGTGTGTGTGTGTGTGTGAGAGTGTATGTGAGTGAGTGAGTGAGTGTCTGTGTGTATATGAGATTGAGTGTGTTTGTATGTGTGTTTGTGTGTTTTACCAGGGTGAGAGTGTGTGTGTGTGAGTGTATGTGAGTGAGTGAGTGAGTGTCTGTGTGTATGTGAGATTGAGGGTGTTTTTATGTGTGTTTGTGTGTTTTACATTTTCTTATCTGCGCACAAAAAAGTAAAGTAGTGTGTGTGTATGTGAGATTGATTGTGTTTTTATGTGTGTGTAAGTGTTTGTGAGTTTTACCTCTTATTATCTGCTCTGCCGCTGAAATAAAAACACAAAAAAAAAGTAGTAAAAAAAGTGAAAGGAAGTTAAAATTTTTAGATATAAATATAAATAAATAATATATATAGTCAGATAGATAGTTCCTTCAGGAACTCGAGCTGCGTCGAACGCTATGGGAACGCCTGCGTGACCACGCTCTGAACCACGTGTGAAATCTAGCCAATAGGCAAGCCGTGGCGTCATAGACAGGCGACGTCGCGTAAACCAGGAAGCTACAAGATGGCTGTGCGGTGGTAGCGACATTAGCTTCTGCTAGTTCAGGTAAGCGCTTTGAGTGTGTTATCTGTGCAGTCATGAGCTTATATGCAGGCAAAATTCTGTCTGCGTGTCTCCTGCTTGCCCGATTCATTTCGGGGGTGACACGCAGCCGATGTGTTGTTTGCTTAGCTTAGGAGCGTGCTTAGTCGGCTCGATGGTATCGGCTGTTAGCATTTAGCCGTGTGGCTATCGCTCCCGGCTGCTAGCCGAGCTCCCGTTCCCGGGATTGCGCCGTTTGGTGACGGTTCTTCCCGGTGCGTTCGCGGTGCTCCGTATTCTTCCTCCGAGGTGGGAGAATTTCAGAGAGCGCTCTCCGAGGTGAGCGCTCTCCCTCGAGGCTTTGGCTCTCGATGGTATCGGCTGTTAGCTTTAGCCGTGTGGCTATGCGCTCGGCTGCTAGCCGAGCTCCGTTCCCGGGATTGCGCTCGTTTGGTATCGGTTCTTTTCCGGTGTGTGTGACGCGGTGCTCTGTATTTCTTCCTCCGAGGTGGATGAAATTTCGATATTAGGGGAAGCATGCCTGGCGGCTGCTTCTTCTCCCGGTGCGGGCGGCGCAGCATTACATGTCTCTCTCCGAGGAGGTTGAGCTGGTGGATGCTGGCGAGCCTGCGGACTCCTCACAGCCTGTGCTGTATATGGAGCTCCTTGTGGTCGTGGCACGGGCCGGTCCGAGCTGGATTAGCTTGGCCGGTCGTGTGGCGGGAGCAGCGCGCCAGTGAGCTGGTTGTGCGTTTCCTGCACTGTGTCACAGCCTCAGCGCCCCTGATCTGCGCACCGAGGTGTCTGGGTCCTGGGAGGCCCGTGGACGCGCATGCTTTTCCGATGTTCTTCGCCAGCGCGAATGTTATTGGATCTGCGTGGCGCGGCTACGGACGTTGCCGCTTGTGGTGGAGATGCTAGCTAGCTATCTCTCCCAGTGTTGCGTCTGTGACGGCTATCGGTTTGCCTCTGACGCCGCTTGGCTCTGGTGGGTAGCGCTGCGCGGCAGGTCAGGCTACAGGTTGCTTCCACACGATGAGTGTGTTGCAGGCATACCAGGCTGGCCTGCTATGGGGATGATGCGAGCTTCCTTCTGAGCGTCATGGTGTCCCTCCTGGCCTGACCTGGTGACGCTGTGGGTAAGGGTGATTGCTGGCGGGTTCAGGAGGCGCGGTGGCGTTTCAGTGGTAGTGCCTCGCTGCTCCGATGGAGCTGCTCAGCGGCAGCCGCGCCTGGTACGCCCAGGCACAGCGAGATGGCCCGGTGAGAGTGTTGCCACCCGACTCGCTGGGCGGTCCTAGGGGCCCTGGCGACTCTCTAGGCCCGAGGAGGGGCTGGACGGCCTGAGGGTCGCCCCGCCTGGTGAACGGGCTATGGTGCGTAGGCCTGATGGCTTGCATTTTGGAGGCGGTGCGCACTCATGCTACGGTGCTCGCCCTCCTGGCACCGCCGAGGCCGGTCTGTCGGCCCTGCCACAGGGTGTTCGGACGCTGCCTCCCCAGCGGTTAACTCCCTTATTTCCGCCGACAGTTCGTTGCGGATGGGTGTCATCCGCCGCCTCTCAGGGGCTTCACGGCCGCAGCACGCTGCTCCTGCCGTTCGGGTTCAGGAGGTCTGTCTGTTGGCCCTGCCACGGGTCGTGTTCAGGCGCAGCTTCTCCAGCGGTTTGCTCCCGTATTCCGCCCGCGTGATCGCTGCGGACGGGGGTTCCGCCGCCTCAGGAGGCTTCAACGGCCGCAGTACGCTGCTCCTGCCGTTTGGGTTCAGGAGGACTGTCTGTTAGCCCTGCCACGGTCGTGTTCAGGCGCAGCTTCCAGCGGTTTGCTCCCGTATTCGCCCGCGTGATCGCTGCGGACAGGGGGTTCCGCCACCTCTCAGGAGGTGTGGTCGGCTGCAGAGCACCGCCCAGCCGCTCTGAGTGGGTCGGGGCCAGCCCGAGGGGTTGGTTCTCCTGTGGAGACTTTCTGTCAGTCTTAGGGCTGCCTGGAGTCTCTCGGGGTCCTGCGTACTGTGAAGAAGGGTTGCGCATTCGGTTCGCATCTTCTCCTCCCGGCTCGACGGGTGTGTCCCGCCTGGCGGGACCCGTGCAGGCCCTGGTCCTGGAACAGGAGTGCGCACACCCTGGGGAAAGGGGCCATCGAGGTGGTTCCCCTCTCAGTTTGCGAGTCAGGCTGCTACGGCCCGTGCTTCGTTGTTCGAAGAAGGACGGTGGGTTGCGTCCCATTCTGGATCTCTGCTACTTGAACCACTCACTTTTGGGGCTCGGGTTCAGGTTTCTCGTTTAGAGAGGTCGTGTCTCAGGTCATGTCCAAGGACTGATTTGTCATCGCTAGATCTGGAGGTTGCATGCTCCCATGCAGCCGTCCTTCACCGCACGGAGGTTCCTGAAGTTGCTTTCGGGCGAGCTTACCAATATCGGTCCTTCCGTGCGGCCTAGCGCCCTCACCCGTGCCTTCA
Organism: Silurus meridionalis; assembly: GCF_014805685.1. Classification (NCBI taxonomy): domain Eukaryota; kingdom Metazoa; phylum Chordata; class Actinopteri; order Siluriformes; family Siluridae; genus Silurus; species Silurus meridionalis. The sequence continues at coordinate 3,829,576 of NC_060907.1, forward strand.
CAGAGTGCGTGAGCAGCACTGACCCGCTGCGGCTTCAGGGCATCCGCGTTCTGTATTATATCAGCGATTGGTTGATGGTGGCTCGTTAGACCACCTGGCGGTTTGGCATTGAGGTGCTGTTCCGCCTGCATGAAGGTACTGGGGTTCGGTCTGGGGCGCGGGTTGTGTGTACTTTCCCAGCGGAGGGCCACTTTCTCGGCGTGGTGTGGGACTCGGCCGAGTTGCGGGCACGGTTGTCTCCCGCCCGGTTTGTAGTCATCCTCACTGCAGTCAGGAGGGTAGGGGCAGGCCGCCTGGTCACTGTGAGGCAGTTCCAGAGGCTGCTGGGTCTCATGTCGGCAGTGTCCGCATGTGGCCCCTCCAGTGGTGGCTCCGGGCAGTAGGTTCTCCCCTGAGGGAGTCTGTGTCATCACATCAAGGTCTTACGGTGTGCCCACGAGCCTTGGTTGCATGGTAGAACCCACGTTCTGTCCCGAGGCCCGTTTAGGGACTCCTTGTCGTCGCGTAACGCTAACGACGGGCGCTTCCATCACGGGGTGGGAGCGGTCATGAGTGGCCACTCCTCTCAGGGTCTGTGGAGCGGCCCGCGTCTCTTGTGGCACATAGGTTGCGGGAGGTGCTGGCAGTGTTGTTGGAGTTACAACTCTTTCTCCCAGTCCTTAGAGATCGCTATGTGTTGGTCCGCTCGGACAATGCTGCGGTGGTCTCGTACATCGCCCACCGGGGACCTCGGTCTCGCCTTGCGAGCAACGGGCGCAGGGGTCCTCTTGTGGTCCCGGACGAACTCCTCTCATTTAGAGCCGGTTACATCCCGGACGGTTGGATGCCTGAGCAGGCGCCCTGTCGAGACAGTGGCTGCCGTGGGGCGGTCTTGGCGAGGCTACGCCTGTCGCCTTTCCCGATTGCGCTGCTCTCGGGAGTTCTGGGAAAGTTTTGCCGGTAGGGAGTCTGTCTCCTCCGGTAGCACCTGGTTGGCGGGCGGAACCCTGGTTCACCCTGCCCGGTGTTGTGGAGCCTGTGGCCCCTGAGGGGACACGGTTTGTAGCTGTTCTCTCTACCGAGGTAGTAGAGGCCCCTCTCACTCCAGAGCTCCCTCCATGAGGAGGTTGTATGCCGCACGATGGCGACTGTTCGCGTCACGGTGTGAGCACCATGACTTGGACCCAGATGACTGCCGGTCGGTTCAGTTCTGGTGTTTTGCAGGTACAGTTTGCGCTGGGTTAACCCCTTCGACCCTGAGGGTTTCCGTGTTCGCTGGGTAGGTCCCATTGGTGACACGTTTCCTCCGCGGCGCCCGGAGGCTGTGGCCCGGGACACGACTGAGTGCCTGTCTGGGACTTGGCAGTTGCCTCGTCCCACCTGGAGTTGCCCCTGGCATGCCCAGAGTGTTCTTACACGGGGCCAGGTGCTCCCACACGATGTGTCGTGTTACAGGCATTCTGCCCTCCTCTATTATAGCCCCACCAGGGGTTACGAGACCGCTGTGTCCAGTGCGAGCACTGGGTGCTTATCTCCACAGGACGAGTCCTTGGGGTGGTTGGTGCAGTTGTTCGCTGCGAGTCCTGGTCCCCGCCCGATCGCGGTCAGGGCTCGCCCGCGGAGTGTGGCGGCCTCTGCGGCCGGGTGCACATGAGTGTCACCCGGGACGCCTGTGACGCTGCGGGTTGGTCCACCCGCTGGCCTTTGTCAGGTTCTATGGCCTCGACCTCAGAGCCACCCGGGCTCCTCTGTCCTCGTGCTGGTGCGAGGCCCTCACTCTTTGGCAGGGTCTGGTCAGTGTGGCGTGATTGGACACTCGTTCCCATAGCGTTCGACGCAGCTCGAGTTCCTGAAGGGGAACGCCTCGTTACGAACGTAACCCTAGTTCCCCGAGGAACGAGACGCCGCGCCTCCGTGCCACACTCCCTGCATCCCTGCGGCGCTTACCTTCTCTCTTTGCAGAAGCTAATGTCGCTACCACCGCACAGCCATCTTGTAGCTTCCTGGTTTACGCGACGTCGCCTGTCTATGACGTCACGGCTTGCCTATTGGCTAGATTTCACGTGGTTCAGAGCGTGGTCACGCAGGGCGTTCCCATAGCGTTCGACGCAGCGTCTCGTTCCTCGGGGAACTAGGGTTACGTTCGTAACCTTGAGACGATATGTGTGTGTGTGTGTGTGTTTGTGTGTTTTACCGTCTGGTATCTGCTGGGCCGCTAAAATAAATACACAAAAAAAGTGAAAAAAAGTTAGAATTATTATATATAAATATAAATAAATATAGGAGTGGTGCAGAAATGGTAGGTGGAGGAGATAATGAAGGCTGCCCGGATTTGGCGGATGCACCCGCGTCGTTCAAATCCGGCGTGTGGGAACATTTTGGATTTCATGTTACTCACGACGACAACAGAAATAAAACAGTAGATAGAACTGCGACGGTGTGCAAACATTGTGCAAAATGCATTCAATATGCTAATGGAAACACTTCTAATATGACAGCTAATTTGAGAAGACATCATGCCAATGTGTCGATACAAACAACACAAACAGGAGAGAGCCGGTTAGGAAACAACTTCTACTGTCCGCAGCATTTAAGCAGCCTCTCAGTGATGAGCTGGACAGGGCAATAGCCATAACTAAAGCATTGGGGATGTTTATAGCAAAAGATATGCAACCGTGCAGCGTGAATGAGTGTGAAGGATTTCGTCAGCTGATGAATGCACTCGATGGTTTAATATTCCCTCTCGCCCACACTTTTTTTTTTTGCCAAATAAACGAAAAGCATGTCATTATCACTGTCCTGTACTGTAGTGCTTCCTCTGTGCAGCAAGCTCTGTGTAAACTTCAGTTAGCTTTTAATGTCATTCAGTCACGGCTTTCTAATTTAAAGCTTGTTTTGAATAGTGATAAAGCTAAATATATGGTGTTCTCGGGTTCAAAGAAACTCGAAGGTAATTTGATTTCTCTTCAGACACTACAAGGTTCAATGATTAAATTAGTCAAAGAGTACAAATACCTTGGCATCATTGTCAACGATGCTTTATCATTTGGCTTTCATATTAATCAACTGAAGAAAAAATCTTAAATTAGGTTTGGGTTTTATTTTAGGAACAAGTTTAGTTTGTCATTTAATGCGCGAAAGAAATTGATTTCTTCTACATTTTTTATCTGTACTTGATTATGGTGACGTAGTATATCAGTTTGCTTCAAACTCTATTCTCTCTACCTTAGATGCTGTTTATCATGGTGCCCTAAGGTTTAAACTAAATTGTAAATCTTCTGTGCATCATTGTACTTGTATAAAAGCGTGGGCTGGCCCTCTCTGTTCAGTAGGAGAAAAATTCACTGGTACATAATTATTTATAAAGCTATCTTGGGGATGTTACCTTCATACCTTTGCAGTTTAACGCAACAGAAATCTGTTACGAAATACTCTTTACGCTCTCAAAACTGCTATACGCCGTCAGTTCCTTTTGCTAGAACTGAACTGGGTGAGAAATCTTTTGCGTACGCAGCACCGTTTGACTGGAATTTGAAGTTGCAAAACTTCTCTCCATGGACCAGTTCAAAGTAGCTATTTGGCAACTGGAAGACGACTTTGTGAAATGTAACTGTTTTTAAACTTTGTTTGTGAAATGTAATTGTTTTAACTGTGTTGTGATGTGTAAGTCTGTAACTGAATGTATTGCTGCTCATCTTGGCCAGGTCACTCCTGTAAATGAGATTTTTAATCTCAGTGAGTTTCTACCTGGTTAAATAAAGGTAATATCAGAATCTCACCTAGCTTTTACTCAGAGATGGTCCCAATAATGTGCTTAAAGTCAAGTCAAATTCAGTTAGTGCATGATTACATTACAAAAATGTTAATACTGTATCTTAAATTGTGGATAATTAGGCTAATAAGCTATATATCAAATGCTGAAGCAAATTTCTGGAGTGTTGAAAATTAAAAGAAAAAACAACTAGAACCGAAAACCGTGACCCTAAAACCGTGATACGAACCGAACTGGGGGTTTTGTGAACCGTGCCACCCCTAGTGTGTATATGTGAGTGTGTGTGTGTGTATGTGAGTGAGTGAGTGTCTGTGTGTATGTGAGATTGATTGTGGTTTTATATATGTGTGTGTGTGTGTGTGTGTGTTTGAGTGTGTAAGTGTGTGTTTGTGTGTTTTACCGTTTGATATCTGCTCTGAAATATATATCTCTGAAATAAAAACACAAAAAAAATTAGTAAAAAAAGTGATATATACATATGTGTGTTTGAGTGTGTAAGTGTGTGTATATGTGAGTGAGTGAGAGTCTCTGTGTGTGTGAGAGAGTCAGTGTGTGTGTAAGTCAGCGTGTGTGTGTGAGAAAGTCAGCGTGTGTGTAAGTCAGTGTGAGTGTGTGTGTGTGTGTGAGAGAGTCAGCATGTGTGTAAGTCATTGTGTGTGTGTGTGAGAGAGTCAGCGTGTGTGTGTGTGAGAGTCAGCATGTGTAAGTCTGTGTGGGTGTGTGTGTGTGTGAGAGAGTCAGTGTGTGTAAGTCAGCGTGTGTGTGTGAGAGAGTCAGCGTGTGTAAGTCAGTGTGTGTGTGTGAGAGTCAGCATGTTTGTAAGTCAGTGTGTGTGTGTGTGTGTGTGTGTGTGAGAGTCAGTGTGTAAGTCAGCGTGTGTGTGAGAGAGTCAGCGTGTGTGTAAGTCAGTGTGAGGGTGTGTGTGTGAGAGAGAGTCAGCGTGTGTAAGTCAGTGTGAGTGTGTGTATGTGTGAGAGTCAGCGTGTGTAAGTCAGTGTGTGTGTGTGTGAGAGTCAGCATGTTTGTAAGTCAGTGTGTGTGTGTGTGTGAGAGTCAGTGTGTGTGTAAGTCAGCGTGTGTGTGAGAGAGTCAGTGTGTGTAAGTCAGTGTGAGGGTGTGTGTGTGAGAGAGAGTCAGCGTGTGTAAGTCAGTGTGAGTGTGTGTGTATGTGTGAGAGAGTCAGCGTGTGTGTGTGAGGGTCAGCATGTGTGTAAGTCAGCGTGTGTGAGTCAGTGTGTGTGTGTGTGAGGCCAGGTTGAGCCTGAATCAGTGGGAAATGAGACAAGACCAGGTTAAGATTGGATCAGTGTGAAATGAGACGAACCAGGAGTGAGCATGAATCAGTGTGATTTGAGACGAGGCCGGAGTGAGCATGGATCAGTGTGATTTGAGACGAGGCCGGAGTGAGCATGGATCAGTGTGATTTGAGACGAGGCCGGAGTGAGCATGGATCAGTGTGAAATGAGACGAACCCGGAGTGAGCATGGATCAGTGTGAAATGAGACGAACCCGGATTTAGCATGGATCAGTGTGATTTGAGACGAGGCCAGAGTGAGCTGGGATTAGTGCACTTCAGAGAACTCAGTTCAGACTTTAACTGAAAATCAGTCACACACACACTTCAACACAGCAGTATTTACACATTTTCCTTCATTTTTACCTCAAATAATCCCAAATATTCTCCTACACAACACTATGTAGTGCACTAAACATAGTGTATGAGACACTACACAAAATAAAATCCTTTTACAGAGAAATGTAGATAAATAACACATATTTAGTTCAGACACTAATGCAGTACAAAAGCCCTGACTTTCCTGATCACACTACAAAGTGCACTTCAACATCGAGTCATTTGGGACTCGGCCCGAGTTTCCGTTAACGACGCCGGTACAGAGTTAAAGATAAAAAACTATTATTAAATCACGTTCTACACTAAAATAAGTGTAAATTAACATCAATAATTCATATCAACTCCGGAATCTTAAAGAAATATAAGAGAAATAATAAGATCAGTATCTCCAGACTCACCTCACGAGAAGATGAGCCCAGAAGCGCTGTGATTGGCTAAATGTACTCATAACAACACGCTGATTGGTTAAAGCGGCAGGGTTCCGTTAGGAGGATATATTTAAATTTAAATGTAAACTTTTTATGTTTATTATTTTTTTTTATTATTATTATTATATAAAATGTATTTAATATTAGTAAAATATTATTATTCGAATGTGTGAAAATAAAAAGTTCTACAAGATTATCATCATCATTATTATTTATTATTTAAAGAGAAAATAAAGAAGCACATCTGCTTTTTTATAACATAACTTTAGAACATTCACAGAAGGTAGCAATTAACTCAATATAAATTAGTTTAGATTAAGTGTATTATTTTCATTCATTCACAGAATTGAAAAAAAGCATCACATCATCAGGTGTGATACAGGCCTGTCTAACGTTAATGTCTCCCCGTTTTACTGCATTTAAAATGTAGCAAGGTAAAACATGAAATCCAAACTATTCAGCAGATTGTGATTGTGTAACGTAATGTGAAATGAATGTGTATGGTATCAGAGTGAACAAGAACTGATTGTTGTGACTTTTCAATATTAGTACAACTACATACTGCATCACTGTATACACACAGCTTGTGTATTTACTGGACTCTTGTTAATGTACTATTACAGGATGGACGACCTTTTCAGCTTCCTGAGGGAGAGAAATGTTCCTGAGTCCACCATAAATAAAATGATTTATGATAAGGTAATCAGCATTCATGAATGCAGTGCAGATTATTCACACTTTTGTACACTGAACAAAAAGAGGAATATGAGAGTATAACAGTTGATGGATACTGATAAGTGAGCACTAGTTTTACACTACACTACTTATGGGCAATGCCATCTGAAACCAAGCAGGTTATAAAGCAGGTGTGGGAGAATCAGTCAGTTTCACTTTTATACTTATGGATAAATATGAAGTTTGTGTCCTTAATTCCGTGTATTTTATCATAGAAAATCTTTATAAAATGGTATCTCTAATGGTATGAAATCATATGTAGGCATATTTGTTTATCTTTAACGCTTTACATTTTCACTTACTATTTCGAAATTATTATGGTAAAAGTTTTTTAATTGTGTAACAGTACACTGTACCCAAGTCTTGTTTTATGTATTTTTTTTATCTTGTTTTTATACCAATGTCTTGCAGTTAATGACAGATGAGGAGCTGAGGAACTGTTTGCCTTCTCATAGAGAGACCGGTTGGCAGCAATGGGGTTTTGCAGGAGGCAGGAAGATACACCAAGCTCTAGGGCAAAAGTGTAATGCTTACAGAGCTCAGACATACGCTTCATACGGCTCCTCGTCTTGTTGTATGACTATTTGATTTGATTTGATCTTAATCGTTTTTATTTCCCTCATTACTCACACTGCTTTAGGTTCAATCCCATCATACTGCTCAGCATCATAAAGCTCCATCTAAGTCGTGGCTCATGGGTCCTCTGACACCATAATCACCTCTAACATACTAAGACTTATATAAGACTTCCAGGATGCGTTCCAGAAGCGACAGAAACACTGGGAGCTCTGTATTGCTGTGCAAGCGGACTATTTTAAGAGTGATAGTGTGTAAATGTAGAAAAATTAAGAGTCACGAGAAAACTGGATAAACCTTTTTGTTGTCTCTTATAGTGAGAGAAAAAAGAGGAGGAGAAAATAAAAGTCAAATTGCTGTCTGATACCATTTTGTTTTTGTAATCGGGGTAGATGAAGATAGAGTCGTGTGAAGTCGTGTAATGCTATGATTGGTTGAGGATTTTTTTTTTTTTACCCTTCCACACTAAAAATTCAAAGCAGGAGCAAAGCATTTAGACCCGATGAGGTGCACATTTACAGACAGACAGACAGATCTTTGTGATCAATTTCAAAGTGACCTTATTTTTTCCTTAAAACTGTACATTTCCTCAGTTTACACGTTTGATCTGTTTTCTATGGTATATTGTGAATAGAATATGGGTTATGGGATTTGCATACCGTTTTAATTTGCATTTTTGGACCTTGATGAGCAGGTCTGGTGTCATTCTCTCAGTTTATTTGACAAAGGTATGTCTGAGGTATTGCATTAAACATCAACACCTAAACCACTGCTAGTGTAGACCTGCAAGTGTGTTCTGGACACATACCTGTAGTTATGAGGGTCAGGAGTTCAACTTCATTGTCATTGCAAAGAGTGAATCGCAGAAGACGCTTGACATGCTTCGAAAAAGAAGATTTCCAGGACACATTCCAGAAGTGGCAGGAACGCTAGAGGCCCTGTACTGCTGTGCAATGGGACTATTTTGAAGGTGATAGTGTGGAAAACGTAGATTAAAAAAAAGTACTTTCTTGTTGCAAATCACAGATGTAGTGACAAAAGAGAGTGGTAGCAATTGTTCAAATTGACAAGTGCAGATAAATATGTAAGTAAATGTACAGCATGTAATATACAAATATATATATATACACAGTTAGACCCCGACCTACAACCATTTGACTTATGACATTTCGGGGGTACGATGGTCACCTACAAGGAAAAAAATATATAATAATAAAGATATCTATATATCTTATTTTTATTTTCTTTATTTGTACTATGTAAAAAAAGGTAAATGTGTTTACAGTGCCTCTTTATGTCTGTGTTGGAATGTTAAATTATAGAGTAGTCCCTCTTCTCAACTTACGACCTGATGGACTTATGTCCGTTTTTTCGGTCCCTATCAACGTCATAAGTTGGGGTCTACCTGTGTGTGTGTGTGTGTGTACAGGTCCGCAGCCCCTACAGTACCTTAATGAATACATCTAGACATTGTTACTTTATAAACGTAATAGTGTGCAGTATTTAACCAAATACATAGTTTTAAATGTTATTCCTAACATTCCTGAACATTCGGTCCCGCTACAGGTCCCGCAAATTTTAAGAAAATATGCAACTTGCTGTTAGTGAGGTTCCAAAAGACAACCAGCGATTTTCCGAGGAACGAATTATCAGGCGTTGACTGTACAGCAGATAAATATAAAGGTTATAGCAGTGAAAGATCTACATTTTCACATTGGATTCCACATTTGAGCACTGGATTTCACATTTAGTCCCAATTCACTCTTATAATTCCCTCCACTCTTCTGGGAAGATGTTCCACTAGATTTTGGAGTGGGCTTATGGATTTTTGTGCCACATGGATATTTCTAAAGGCAGGTACTGATGTAGGTGAGGAGACCTGAGGTGCAGTCAGCATTCACATTCATCCCAAAGGTGTTCAGTAACGATGAGATCAGAGCTCTATAGCAGGAGATCTTCCTCTCCAAAGCATGTAAACCACATCTTCAAGGAGATCACTTTGTGCACAGGAGCATCGCCATGCTGGAGCAGATTTGGGTTTCCAAGTTCAAGTGTAGGCAGAATTTTATTTTAGCGCCATCTAAAGACGTCCTGTACAATTGAGTGACTCCAGTTTTGTGGTAACAGTTTGAAAAAGAACCACATAGAGCAGGAAATATCAGGTGTCCCAATACTTTTGGAAATATATTGTAAATGTGAAATATTAGGCAGGATGTGTGTAAGGCACAATATGTGTAGGGAAAGAGGGGGATGTGAAATTACATTATGCAATATTTTTGGAGAAAATGTTTATAGATGTGACGTTGTATTATTTACTATCCAAGTTTACATATGGTGTGAAAAATATTTTCCAAACAAATCTGGTCCAGGTGTAGAGAAGCTTGAGGCCCCTGGTCTAGATGACAAATTGGCAGCAAGGTGTCCTGATGGATTGAGTCGAAACTGGTGAATTATGGACAGTGAGAGTTATTATGGCAGTTGGCTGTAACCTGTGTGTTATTGTGACCTGTAACCAGTAGGTGGCGCTGGTACAAAGATTTGCTGCATAGCCTCAGGTCATGGTTCTGAAGATGTCTTGAAAGATGTGTCTCCGTGCACAAAAGGTTGTTGATAAGATTCACCCTATAGAAATAATCTTGAGGCCCTCACATCCTGTTCTTTGTCTGATTATAGGAACTCTTTTGGAGTCTTTAAAATTCTGTAAATAACTTTAATGAGCTTTTCTTTGGCAATGATGCGTCATAAAATATCAAATCATGATTGGAAAAAAGCTTGTAGGATGGAGCCACCAGGAAGGAGGAAAAGAGGAAGGCCAAGGAGGAGGTTTATGGATGTGTTGAGAGAAGACATGCAGGTAGTTGGTTTGAAAGAGGCAGATATAGAGGACAGGGGGTATGGAGACGGATGATGTGCTGTGGAGACCCCTAATGGGAGAAGCCAGAAGAAGAAGAAGTAGTAGACCACTTTGGATGCTGTAGCAGGATCACTTAACCTTAAAAAAAGTAAACAGCAGTATATTTATATATTTAACTGCAGCATCAGCATCATTTTTGGCTTTATGGTAAAGGCCTTGCTGGGACGTTCACTCTCTCTGAGTGGCTCGTTTTTTTTCTCTCGTCTTCCTGGTACTTCTCTTACTGTTCTCCATGTTTAGTCGAGTAGTGACACTCGAGATTATATTCCTTTACAACAGCGACTTTTTCTTTGCATGTCAGACTGGTAGCATTTCCATTCAACTCCACAAAAAATACTGCACATCCATCTTTCTTGAAACTGTCTGTGTTCATCATCCACTTTGCTTTTTGGTTTGGAAAAAGGGACATTTTTCGTTTTCTTTCGCAGCCAAACAACAACAAAAGACCCAAAACCTGCTCTTTTTTAATTATTTATAAAATCATGTAAAAAATGTTTTTGGGGATAAATTATGTTTTCATTTCTTTATGTTTTCATTTATATTTTTATTAGTTTAAGACCACTGCTATAAAGTGTAGTTTAACAAATGAAAAGGTAGGTGTCAGTAATGAGTAAAGTGCAGTATTTCACTACACTACAGTAAAGAAATTTCCACAGGGCGGATTTTTTAAAAATAAAGTAGAACCTCTATACTCACAACCTTGACACTCGCGACCTCGATGGTTGCCGACTTTTCGTTTGGAGCCGTACTGAGAGTAACTCATGTTTCAAAACAGAGTTTGTACCAATAAATGACATAAAAATGTTTGCAAAATTATTTATTGTATTATTCATTTAAAGTAGTAAATAAAACATTCATGACAAGTAATTCACAATTTGTGTTGAGTTTACACTACAGTACATGTACAATTTCCCCTGGACAAAGGAACCATCAAAGAAGAGTCAAAACCTCACGATGTTTTGTTACTCGTGAGGGGTCATAGAAGGTAACCCCCCACTGCGAGTATCGAGGATGCACTGTACACCCTTATACAATGATGAGTGAAGAGAGCGACACAAATATGAGGGAAAAGAGACAACTGTGATCATATACAGTATCATATACATGTCCAGGGACAGATAGAAAATGTGTACAATACATATAAATCCAACAAAAGTATTTTCATCATTGCAAGACATGTGGAGGTTTGACACACATGTGAAGTGGAACTTCGTCGTGATCGACCCCACGGATTGCCTGCTCAGGATTCCTGATCTCTGATAATCAGAGGTACAGGTTATTCATGACTGACAGTAAACAGATAGAGTTCAGTCCATGAGATAAATATTTATACATGAAATATCACAGATATACATGTTGCTGATGTAGAAGTAAAGTCCTGTGTGAACATTTGGGCACTTTGACTAGCAAAAGTACAGACTTTTTAAATAAAAACATTCGATTCGATCTAATTTGCATAAAATTTTTAAAAATAAGAAACATCTGATGGTTTTGCAGAGGTACGTGCAATTTCTGTTTGTTTCTATGCAACCACAAACTGTAACGTTCAGCTAAAACACTTCGCCGTGCCTCATGTTGTTCACTAGAGATTTCTTTACGAACTACTTCATCCCAGAGCAGGTCAGAAGGATTTGGGTGCGGTGACTGGGCAGGACGTTCCATGATAGGAAATGCATTGTGTATGGATGGAAGGGTTGCCATGTTGGTTCATTTCACTTTCCAAGATAATTCTCCAACGTTCACTGCTTGAAAACAACCCCAACCTATTAAACTTCCACATCCATGTAGAAGTTCTCCTTTCCAAATTTGTACTCCACAGAACTTTCCTCCACTCATTCGCTGTCCAATTATTGTGCATTTTGTTCAGAAACGGAAGGAACATGCATGTATCGCCAAAAGTGTGTTTACACACCTTTCAAAGCCATTGTCGATACTATCAAAGCACAAGTCAGTGTGGATTGTGATTGGCTGGAAGTTCAATTTAAGCTTAAATTTGCATCATGGGATTTTTTTAGTTTAATTTTATACACATATTCTGTAAAAGTCATACTGTTGCTTGTTTGTGTCTCTCAGAACAGGTTGATTTGATAAAAATCCACACAGCCACATACGAGAAAATAAAGCAATGTTGAGGAAAATGAAGATAGAAGAAAACAAGAAAAAGACATTTGACGTTCTTGAAGTTCTCCAGGTTCTTCGGGTTCTCACATGCGCCGGTAAATGTGCAGAACGTTCCTGCAGTTAGGGCATATGTGCTGGACGTCTTTACAGGAGTTCACGCAGAATGGGATCAGACAACATGGCCAAAATCTGCACAGAGATCAGACACAACATGGCAACATGGCATGAGTACAAATAAGTAGAACTTTTCTACACAATGCAGGACTGATTTTATTGTAGCAGCGAAGAGTTTGTGACACAAAAGATCCAAAACACCGCAATAAATGAAAATACAAATCGCAGAAAAACTTTGGGTGCAAAAGTAATCACTCCCCCATGGATCTGTAAATATGCTGTACTGTATACATTAGGGGTGTAACGATACATGTCTAAAAGGCTTTCGATTAAAAACTGAGTTCCTTCAGGAACGTATTAAGTGATGGACTGCAAGTTTGTTTCGTCTCCGCCTCGCACTTTGAGCACAGTGTCACTGTTTTTATTTAATTATTATTATTAAAAAAGAAAACTAGAGTTAGTGCAGTGTCACTGTGCATACTCACTGTGTACCGGATATAGACTTGTGTGTTGTCTCACACACACACACACACACACACACTTTTACTCACATCTGTATTACCCAAAAAGGGTCTAAAATATGTAAACTCTTTAAGCGAATTAAATTTTTCCATTTTAATTAATTTAATTTGCGCTAATTTAATCCTTTACTCAAGTTAATCAATATAATAAATGTGTATTGCATAAATTAGATTTATTCAATAAAATTAATTTTGATAAAATACTGAGTTTATTTCATATATTATTTAACCAAACAGGCATTTGATGTAAAATTGTTTGAAAAATGTAAAAAAAAAAAAAAAAAAGAAGAAGTTCATAATAATAAACTGCGTTAATAAAAAAAAACGATGAAACGGCGAAAATGTTTTGCATTTCTTCCCCCCCAAAAAAAATTTAACAACGTTTAGTAGCTGTCGCTAGTGAAGCGGTCGGGGACATTTTCCTGCCTCCACCTAAACTCCACCCAGAACAAAACTGAAAAAAGCTTCTGTACAACTGTCAGGATCTGCAGGAGGTTTTTCTGGAAATGTGTTTTTGGTTCCTGCCACTAGTTTGCGCCCCGGTGCAACAATTAGCTCTTATAATTATTCACCTCGAGGCGATTAAATGTATAAATAGTTCCTTTATTTTTTGTGTTGATTGTTTTCCCGGTTTGTTGATGTTTACACGTGTATCCATTGTGTTTCCTTGCCAACAGTTAATGTTTCACTTCCTTTCTTTTATATTTTCCTGCCTTGGCGTTCTTTTTTTCCTTCAATAAACGACATCAGCCTCTTGTTTGTCTCTGCACACGGGGTCACACACTCCCCTGAGGCAAAATAACCAGCAACAGGGTCTAAATGTCTATAACCAGATAGTTTTAGAGATCTTGCTTGATCTTGCTCATGAAAGCTCATTTGTACAGCTTTGATCTCCCACACTGAATGATGTGTTCACTGGATTTGATGGAGGTTTCACACAAACCCGTGGAGCTCGAGTGCATGCAGTCGTTACCCAGTGACCACTACGAAATTCATGCCAATATTTCTGAGGTTCTACTCGATTAAGATAATAAAATGATTTGTGAGGAAAAAGTTTGTCTTAAATTCAATGTGTGTGTGTGTGTGTGTGTGTGTGTGTGTGTGTGTGTTAGGTCTCTCACCCGAAGATGCACAGGACTCCGAAAACAATCCAGACGAGGAGGCCGTTGACGGGTTCAATCGCAGTGATGATTTGTTGTTGACAATAAGTGCACTGTATTTGAGCTGGAATGTCTCTCAGACCTGACTGAATGACTACACACACACACATACACACACACAAACACACAAAAGTGTGTGTCAGATAATAGTGTGCATTTGTAACGCGATGCATCGTTTTGAACACATTTACGACGGTAAAAAACGCTTTATTTATATATAATTATTTATAGACGCGCTTTTCTTTTATTGTAGAGAAAGTGGGCAATAATTTGTGAGCAATATTTGATATGTAGATCGATTTCTCGTCGCTAAACAGTCACTATGGAGACCGAGGCATGTCACAAAGAATACAGATTAACATGGCAGAGGTAGAGCTGTGACTCATTTCCATTACATTTGCGGTATTTAGCAGACACTCGTGTCCAGAGGGCGACGTACAAAAAGTGCTTTGAAACTCTAAAAATAAATTAATCTACACTGGTATGCCAGATTACAACATAAGATAAATCAGTTTTTCTTCCTTTCACAAACACGCCTTTGTATAATAAAAACAGACTTTGTTTTCCTGTAAAAGAATGTCTGTTTTTATTATACAAAGGCGTGTTTGTGAAGGGGCCATGTGTTAGAAACCAGGAGGCACTTAAGTAAATTGATGGTTTGCTGTCTGTCTGAACCGAAGAAATGAAAGTCACTTTTCGCATCGCATCAGTAGCTGCTTCTTATGTATCTTTAACATATCGTATCGTTGGCTACACATCGAGATGCAACTTGTATCGGCCTCAGTTATGGAGATCCCTAATATATCCAGAAATGGCCTTCTGCATCCATCACCGCTACAGTGCCTTGCGAAAATATTCGGCCCCCTTGAACTTTGCGACCTTTGGCCACATTTCAGGCTTCAAACATAAAGATATGAAACTGTAATTTTTTGTGAAGAATCAACAACAAGTGGGACACAATCATGAAGTGGAACAAAATTTATTGGATATTTCAAACTTTTTTAACAAATAAAAAACTGAAAAATTGGGCGTGCAAAATTATTCAGCCCCTTTACTTTCAGTGCAGCAAACTCTCTCCAGAAGTTCAGTGAGGATCTCTGAATGATCCAATGTTGACCTAAATGACTAATGATGATAAATAGAATCCACCTGTGTGTAATCAAGTCTCCGTATAAATGCACCTGCACTGTGATAGTCTCAGAGGTCCGTTTAAAGCGCAGAGAGCATCATAAAGAACAAGGAACACACCAGGCAGGTCCGAGATACTGTTGTGGAGAAGTTTGAAGCCGGATTTGGATACAAAAAGATTTCCCAAGCTTTAAACATCCCAAGGAGCACTGTGCAAGCGATAATATTGAAATGGAAGGAGTATCAGACCACTGCAAATCACCAAGACCTGGCCATCCCTCTAAACCTTCAGCTCATACAAGGAGAAGACTGATCAGAGATGCAGCCAAGAGGCCCATGATCACTCAGGATGAACTGCAGAGATCTACAGCTGAGGTGGGAGACTCTGTCCATAGGACAACAATCGGTCGTATACTGCACAAATCTGGCCTTTATGGAAGAGTGGCAAGAAGAAAGCCATTTCTTAAAGATATCCATAAAAAGTGTCGTTTAAAGTTTGCCACAAGCCACCTGGGAGACACACCAAACATGTGGAAGAAGGTGCTCTGGTCAGATGAAACCAAAATCGAACTTTTTGGCAACAATGCAAAACGTTATATTTGGCGTAAAAGCAACACGGCTCATCACCCTGAACACACCATCCCCACTGTCAAACATGGTGGTGGCAGCATCATGGTTTGGGCCTGCTTTTCTTCAGCAGGGACAGGGAAGATGGTAAAAATTGATGGGAAGATGGATGGAGCCAAATACAGGACCATTCTGGAAGAAAACCTGATGGAGTCTGCAAAAGACCTGAGACTGGGACAGAGATTTGTCTTCCAACAAGACAATGATCCAAAACATAAAGCAAAATCTACAATGGAATGGTTCACAAATAAACATATCCAGGTGTTAGAATGGCCAAGTCAAAGTCCAGACCTGAATCCAATCGAGAATCTGTGAAAAGAACTGAAAACTGCTGTTCACAAATGCTCTCCATCCAACCTCACTGAGCTCGAGCTGTTTTGCAAGGAGGAACGGGCAAAAATCTCAGTCTCTCGATGTGCAAAACTGATAGAGACATACCCCAAGCGACTTACAGCTGTAATCGCAGCAAAAGGTGGCGCTACAAAGTATTAACTTAAGGGTGCTGAATAATTTTGCACGCCCAATTTTTCAGTTTTTTATTTGTTAAAAAAGTTTGAAATATCCAATAAATTTCGTTCCACTTCATGATTGTGTCCCACTTGTTGATTCTTCACAAAAAATTACAGTTTTATATCTTTATGTTTGAAGCCTGAAATGTGGCAAAAGGTCGCAAAGTTTAAGGGGGCCGAATACTTTCGCAAGGCACTGTAAGTACGTTATCTGCACATGTATCCACCTCCATTAGATCTTCATGACACAGAGCATGACCAAGTTTTTAACAGGAAATTCTGGAGAAAATCCGAAACCCTCTGTAGGCTTCTGGACAGGCTAGAAACCATCTGCTGGCCTCCGTCACCCCTGATGTCAGAAAACCCAATTAGAGACTTGGAATTTGAATTGGAGACTCCGCCTATTAATGTTCAAATGTCTGCTTGAGGAAAATCGTCCCCATAGCAACGATTACAGTTTGAATCTATTTCCATGGAGCGCCATGACGTTGTTACTATAGAAACGCTAACGAGTGGATTAAAAGAACAATAGAGTGGCTGTATGACATACATAAAAGCTAAACTGTCTCACACACACACACACACACACACACACACACACACACACACAGTTAAACACTCACCCACAGGGTTTACCACCATTACAGGCTGGCTCTGGATGACTGTGGTCGATTGGACCATGGCAAAATCGGGCTGCATGATGGTGGGCACAGGCTGAACCACTGCAGCGCTGTACTTCGGAGGAGCCGGGTACATGATGTCCTGTGCAACTGTTGTCAATAAAAGGCAAATTCATATCCCGTATACACCACACATATGGGAATAATAACACTTAGACATGCAAATCTGCGAATGTTACAGTGCAGAGCAGAGCGCAGGGCAGCTATCAGGAAAAACAGGTTTGGGGGTCTGGGGGTCTGGGTTTAATGTTTTTAAGAGCGGCAGCGATTAGTCCAGAAGGCGCACAAAGGATTGTTCTGAACTTTGCAGTGGGTGGAATTGGTCCAAATTATTGGTGGGAATGGATGGGACTAGGGGTAAATGTGGGAGTGCCGGAGATTGGCGTCAGAGTCACAGTTTTTATGGGAGCCGGTGGGATTCAACTGTCTCAAAACAAGTGGGATTAGTCAAAGCTTTTTAGTGAGTGGATGGAATTAATTAAATCATTAGTGGGAGTGTACAAGATTGGTGTTTTTGTGTGTGAGGGTAGAAAATTGTGAAAACATAGGTGGGAGTCTGTGAGATTAGTCGATTTCTTGGGATCAGGTGGGATTCGTTTAACTGTTTTGACTGAGCGGGTGGGATTTTGTCTATTTTTTAGGGTAGGAAATTGGATTAGTTGAATCAGTGGGAGTGTACACGATTGGTCATTTTTGAGTGGGGGATTAACCAAAACTTTAAAGGCACATGAAAGAGAGGTCAGACTGATCTGAGCTTCATAGTTGGTGGAATTTGTAAACTAATTTTTTGAGGGAATGGGTGGGACTGGGGGTCAATTTGGGAGTGCCAGAGATTGTTGTCAGAGTCAAAGTTTTAAGAGAGGGGGTGGGATTGATTCGACTGTTTAGAAGCAGGTAGGATTAGTCAAAGCTTTCGAGTGAGTGGGCAGGTTTTTGTCATTTTCTGTGGTAGAGGTTGAATCAGACAAATCATTAGTGGGAGTGTACAAGGTTGGTTTTTTTTTTGGTGTGGGGGCGGGATTAGTAAAATCTTTGGAGCGAGTGCATGGGATTAGTCAATTTCTTGGGTCAGGTGGGATTAGAGGTGTAGTAAGACTTAAGTGGTGGGATTTTGTATATTTTTCGTGGTATAATAATGATAATATTAATATTTATTTTACATAGCGCCTTTAAAAGTAGAATCTCAAAGCGCTTTTCAAGCATAGAAGAAAAAAATAAAATTAA
>NC_060907.1:3852696-3940196 GCF_014805685.1 Silurus meridionalis
GTTAGGCCTTAAAAACTTCAAAAGTGGTAGGTGGTGGTTAGAGTGGACTGGTAGTTATAGGGGTAGGTGGGGGTAATGGTGGATAGGTGGGTATGGCGGTAGGTGAGGGTAATGGTGGATGGGTTGGTATGGCGGTAGGTGAGGGTAATGGTGGATGGGTGGGTATGGTGGTAGGTGAGGGTAATGGTGGATGGGTGGGTATGGTGGTAGGTGAGGGTAATGGTGGATGGGTTGGTATGGTGGTAGGTGAGGGTAATGGTGGATGGGTGGGTATGGTAGGTGAGGTAATGGTGGATGGGTGGGTATGGTGGTAGGTGAGGTAATGGTGGATGGGTGGTATGGTGGTAGGTGAGGGTAATGGTGGATGGGTGGGTATGGTGGTAGGTGAGGGTAATGGTGGATGGGTGGGTATGGTGGTAGGTGAGGTAATGGTGGATGGGTTGGTATGGTGGTAGGTGAGGGTAATGGTGGATGGGTGGTTATGGTGGTAGGTGAGGGTAATGGTGGATGGGTGGGTATGGTGGTAGGTGAGGTAATGGTGGATGGGTGGGTATGGTGGTAGGTGAGGGTAATGGTGGATGGGTGGGTATGGTGGTAGGTGAGGGTAATGGTGGATGGGTTGGTATGGTGGTAGGTGAGGTAATGGTGGATGGGTTGGTATGGTGGTAGGTGAGGGTAATGGTGGATGGGTGGTTATGGTGGTAGGTGAGGGTAATGGTGGATGGGTTGGTATGGTGGTAGGTGAGGGTAATGGTGTATGGGTGGTTATGGTGGTAGGTGAGGGTAATGGTGGATGGGTGGGTATGGTGGTAGGTGAGGGTCATGGTGGATGGGTGGTTATGGTGGTAGGTGGGGGTTAGGGTGGATGGTCTCTTTCTCTGTGTGGTTCTGATGATCTCATGAATGCTTTTTCACAGCCTAGAAAAAAACACAAAGAATACACACACACACACACACACACACACACACACACACACACACACAGACACACAGTATAAATCTGTGAATGAGGAAGAATTCAAGCACATGCATATTTCTTAATATTTATATGATTTTTCCCCCCAGAGTTAAAGCCTCTAGTCTCTATAAAATCCAAGGTGAAGAAAGTTCACCATTTTTTTTTTACAAAAAATAAAGATAAATTCAATATCGTAAATTCAATGTTAGTTATACGGCGCTTTAAACAAACCACATCCCTATCAGTGTATCTCTAACAAGGGATATATATATATATATATATATATATATATATATATATATATATATATATATATATATATATATATATAATTGGGGTGTAACGGTACACGTATTCCTACTGTACCATTTCAGTTCAATCCCTTTCGGTTTGTACACACGTGTACTGAATGCAGGTCTTTTTTTTGTGCGGAACATAGTTCTAATCCGAGTTCCCTCAGGAACGTATTAAGTTGCGGACCACAAGTTTGTTTCGTCTCGGTCTCACACTTTGAGCGCATTTATTATTATTAATAAAATAAATACACAACAATGCCAGGGCTGTAAATAAGAAACCAGAGTTAACGCATGAAGAAGGGATTTTTATAAATAAATAGAATGGATGAATAAATAACAAATATCTGCTTAATCTAACTGTGACTTAAAAACGGAGGTACGTACTGAAGCGTGAATTAACCCTTAATATATAATCAGTGCAGGAGAAAGTTTTCACAGCACTTCACTTTTTCCACATTGGTATGTTACAGCTTTATTCCAAAATGGATCCAATTCATTATTGTCCTCAAAATTCTACAAATAAAAAAAACCCATAATGACGACGTGAAAGCAGTTTGTTCGAAATCTTTTTAAATTTATTAAAAATAAAAAACAAAATAAAAAAATCGAATTCAGGTGAATTCAGTTGATTGGGCATAATATGGGAAGACACACACCTGTCTATAGAAGGTCCCACAGTTACAGTGCATCTTAGAGCACAAACCAAACAATGACACCGGCCTGAAAGCCAAACACCGTGTCTGGAGGAAACCAGGCACTGCTCATCACCTGGCCAATACCATCACTACAGTGAAGCATGGTGGTGGCAGCATCATGCTGTATGGATGTTTTTCATCGGCAGGAACTGAATGACTAGTCAGAATCTAGGGAAAGATTAATGCAGCAATGTACAGAGACATACTTGATCTTCCAACAGGACAACAACCCCAAACCCACAGCCAAGATAACAAAGAAGTAACTATGGGACGACTCTGCGAATGTCCTTGAGTGGCCCAGCTAGAGCAAAGAACCTGATTGAACATCTCTGGAGAAATCTAAAAATGGCTGTGCACCAACGTGCCCCATCCAACTTGATGGAACTTAAGAGGTTCTACAAAGAAGAATGGGAGAAACTGCCCCAATATATGTGTCAAGTTAAAAAAGACTTTAGGCGGTAATTGGTGCCAAAGGAGCTTCAACAAATTATTGAACAAGGGCTGTGAATATTTATGTACATGTGATTGTTCTTTGTTTTTAGATTTAGATATTAAATAAACTTCTTTCACATTGTCATTATGGGGTTTTGTTTGTAGAATTTTGAAGAAAATAATGAATGTAATCCATTTTGGAATAATGCTGTAATGTAACGTGGAAAAGGTGAACCGCTGTGAAAACTTTCCGGATGAAATTTACTGGCTATGAACAAACGGAAACACTCACATGTAACGTTTCATAATCAGGCGAGATGGTGTGAGGATCCAGAGCTTCGTACGTGTCATCGGGGTGAGGTTTCTGTGTGAAGACGTAAATTAGGTGCTCATAGGGTTTCTGCATCAGTGAAGTGTGTCATGTGAGTCGTCACTTACCGCGAGCGTGAAGCACACATCTTTGGAGCACATGGTCATGGGTTCGAAAGACGTGTAAGTGTTGTCTTCAATATGAGTGTCAACGTCCTGCACAGAGAGCATTAGCACAATGCATGATATTATTTGACTCAGCAGTAAAAGCCATTATTTTCCTAAATCTATGTGGTGAAGAAAAAACATTCCATCAAGAGGAAGAAACATTGAGAGGAACCAGACAGTGTTATGCTTCAGAAGGTACGTACTGAAGCGTGAATTTTGTGTAAAGTTACACCCCTAATATAAAATCAGTGCAGGAGAAAGTTTTCACAGCACTTCACTTTTTCCACATTGGTATGTTACAGCTTTATTCCAAAATGGATCCTGAGCGATCAGGGGCAAAGAGCCTCAGTCACATAAGTGACCAAGAACCTGATGGTCACTTTGAAAGAAATTCATCACTACTCTGTTTAGAGAGGAGAACCTTCCAGAAGAACAACCATCTCTGCAGCATTCCACCATTTAGGCCTGTATGTTACAGTGGCCAGATGGAAGCCACTCCTCAGTGAAAGGCACATGACACTGGCCTGAAAGCCAAACACCATGCCTTGAGGAATCCAAGCACTGCTCATCACCTAGCCAATACCATCCCCACAGTGAAGCATGGTGGTGGCAAAAAAATAGGTGTCAAGCTCGAAAAGACTTGAGGCTGTAATTGGTGCCAAAGGAGCTTCAACAATGTATTGAACAAAGGCTGTGAATATTTATGTGCATGTGATTTTTTAAACTTCTTTCACATTGTCATTATGGGGTTTTGTTTGTAGAATTTTGAAGAAAATAAGGAATGTAATCCATTTTGGAATAACGCTGTAACTTAATGTGGAAAAGGTGAACCGCTGTGAAAACTTTCCGGATCAACTTTAATGGCTATGAACAAACGGAAACACTCACATGTAACGTGTCATAATCAGGCGAGATGGTGTGAGGATCCAGAGCTTCAGACGTGTCATCGGGGTGAGGTTTCTGTGTGAAGACGTAAATTAGGTGCTCATAGGGTTTCTGCATCAGTGAAGTGCGTCATGTGAGTCGTCACTTACCGCGAGCGTGAAGCACACATCTTTGGAGCACATGGTCATGGGTTCGAAAGACGTGTAAGTGTTGTCTTCAATATGAGTGTCAACGTCCTGCACAGAGAGCATTAGCACAATGCATGATATTATTTGACTCAGCAATAAAAGCCATTATTTTCCTAAATCTATGTGGTGAAGAAAAACATTCCATCAAGAGGAAGAAACATTGAGAGGAACCAGACAGTGTTATGCTTCAGAAGGTACGTACTGAAGCGTGAATTTTGTAAAGTTACACTAATATAAAATCAACACTGTAATGTTACAGCTTTATTCCAAAATGGATCCTGAGCGATCAGGGCAAGAGCCTCAGTCACATAAGTGACCAAGAACCTGATGGTCACTTTGAAAGAAATTCATCACTACTCTGTTTAGAGAGGAGAACCTTCCAGAAGAACAACCATTTCTGCAGCATTCCACCATTTAGGCCTGTATGTTACAGTGGCCAGATGGAAGCCACTCCTCAGTGAAAGGCACATGACACTGGCCTGAAAGCCAAACACCATGCCTTGAGGAATCCAAGCACTGCTCATCACCTAGCCAATACCATCCCCACAGTGAAGCATGGTGGTGGCAAAAAAATAGGTGTCAAGCTCGAAAAGACTTGAGGCTGTAATTGGTGCCAAAGGAGCTTCAACAATGTATTGAACAAAGGCTGTGAATATTTATGTGCATGTGATTTTTAAACTTCTTTCACATTGTCATTATGGGGTTTTGTTTGTAGAATTTTGAAGAAAATAAGGAATGTAATCCATTTTGGAATAACGCTGTAACTTAATGTGGAAAAGGTGAACCGCTGTGAAAACTTTCCGGATCAACTTTAATGGCTATGAACAAACGGAAACACTCACATGTAACGTGTCATAATCAGGCGAGATGGTGTGAGGATCCAGAGCTTCAGACGTGTCATCGGGGTGAGGTTTCTGTGTGAAGACGTAAATTAGGTGCTCATAGGGTTTCTGCATCAGTGAAGTGCGTCATGTGAGTCGTCACTTACATGGCGTGAAGCACACATCTTTGGAGCACATGATCATGGGTTCGAAGACGTGTAAGTGTTGTCTTCAATATGAGTGTCAACGTCCTGCACAGAGAGCATTAGCACAATGCATGATATTATTTGACTCAGCAATAAAAGCCATTATTTTCCTAAATCTATGTGGTGAAGAAAAACATTCCATCAAGAGGAAGAAACATTGAGAGGAACCAGACAGTGTTATGCTTCAGAAGGTACGTACTGAAGCGTGAATTTTGCACTTTTCCCACACTGTAATGTTACAGCTTTATTCCAAAATGGATCCTGAGCGATCAGGGGCAAAGAGCCTCAGTCACATAAGTGACCAAGAACCTGATGGTCACTTTGAAAGAAATTCATCACTACTCTGTTTAGAGAGGAGAACCTTCCAGAAGAACAACCATCTCTGCAGCATTCCACCATTTAGGCCTGTATGTTACAGTGGCCAGATGGAAGCCACTCCTCAGTGAAAGGCACATGACACTGGCCTGAAAGCCAAACACCATGCCTTGAGGAATCCAAGCACTGCTCATCACCTAGCCAATACCATCCCCACAGTGAAGCATGGTGGTGGCAAAAAAATAGGTGTCAAGCTCGAAAAGACTTGAGGCTGTAATTGGTGCCAAAGGAGCTTCAACAATGTATTGAACAAAGGCTGTGAATATTTATGTGCATGTGATTTTTTAAACCTCTTTCACATTGTCATTATGGGGTTTTGTTTGTAGAATTTTGAAGAAAATAAGGAATGTAATCCATTTTGGAATAACGCTGTAACTTAATGTGGAAAAGGTGAACCGCTGTGAAAACTTTCCGGATCAACTTTAATGGCTATGAACAAACGGAAACACTCACATGTAACGTGTCATAATCAGGCGAGATGGTGTGAGGATCCAGAGCTTCGTACGTGTCATTGGGGTGAGGTTTCTGTGTGAAGACGTAAATTAGGTGCTCATAGGGTTTCTGCATCAGTGAAGTGCGTCATGTGAGTCGTCACTTACCGCGAGCGTGAAGCACACATCTTTGGAGCACATGATCATGGGTTCGAAAGACGTGTAAGTGTTGTCTTCAATATGAGTGTCAACGTCCTGCACAGAGAGCATCAGCACAATGCATGATATTATTTGACTCAGCAATAAAAGCCATTATTTTCCTAAATCTATGTGGTGAAGAAAAAACATTCCATCAAGAGGAAGAAACATTGAGAGGAACCAGACAGTGTTATGCTTCAGAAGGTACGTACTGAAGCGTGAATTTTGCACTTTTCCCACACTGTAATGTTACAGCTTTATTCCAAAATGTATCCTGAGCGATCAGGGGCAAAGAGCCTCAGTCACATAAGTGACCAAGAACCTGATGGTCACTTTGAAAGAACTTCATCACTACTCTGTTTAGAGAGGAGAACCTTCCAGAAGAACAACCATTTCTGCAGCATTCCACCATTTAGGCCTGTATGTTACAGTGGCCAGATGGAAGCCACTCCTCAGTGAAAGGCACATGACACTGGCCTGAAAGCCAAACACGATGCCTTGAGGAATCCAAGCACTGCTCATCACCTAGCCAATACCATCCCCACAGTGAAGCATGGTGGTGGCAAAAAAATAGGTGTCAAGCTCGAAAAGACTTGAGGCTGTAATTGGTGCCAAAGGAGCTTCAACAATGTATTGAACAAAGGCTGTGAATATTTATGTGCATGTGATTTTTTAAACTTCTTTCACATTGTCATTATGGGGTTTTGTTTGTAGAATTTTAAGAAAATAAGGAATGTAATCCATTTTGGAATAACGCTGTAACTTAATGTGGAAAAGGTGAACCGCTGTGAAAACTTTCCGGATCAACTTTAATGGCTATGAACAACGGAAACACTCACATGTAACGTGTCATAATCAGGCGAGATGGTGTGAGGATCCAGAGCTCGTACGTGTCATTGGGGTGAGGTTTCTGTGTGAAGACGTAAATTAGGTGCTCATAGGGTTTCTGCATCAGTGAAGTGCGTCATGTGAGTCGTCACTTACATGGCGTGAAGCACACATCTTTGGAGCACATGATCATGGGTTCGAAAGACGTGTAAGTGTTGTCTTCAATATGAGTGTCAACGTCCTGCACAGAGAGCATCAGCACAATGCATGATATTATTTGACTCAGCAATAAAAGCCATTATTTTCCTAAATCTATGTGGTGAAGAAAAACATTCCATCAAGAGGAAGAAACATTGAGAGGAACCAGACAGTGTTATGCTTCAGAAGGTACGTACTGAAGCGTGAATTTTGCACTTTTCCCACACTGTAATGTTACAGCTTTATTCCAAAATGTATCCTGAGCGATCAGGGCAAGAGCCTCAGTCACATAAGTGACCAAGAACCTGATGGTCACTTTGAAAGAACTTCATCACTACTCTGTTTAGAGAGGAGAACCTTCCAGAAGAACAACCATTTCTGCAGCATTCCACCATTTAGGCCTGTATGTTACAGTGGCCAGATGGAAGCCACTCCTCAGTGAAAGGCACATGACACTGGCCTGAAAGCCAAACACGATGCCTTGAGGAATCCAAGCACTGCTCATCACCTAGCCAATACCCTCCCACAGTGAAGCATGGTGGTGGCAAAAATAGGTGTCAAGCTCGAAAAGACTTGAGGCTGTAATTGGTGCCAAAGGAGCTTCAACAATGTATTGAACAAAGGCTGTGAATATTTATGTGCATGTGATTTTTTAAACTTCTTTCACATTGTCATTATGGGGTTTTGTTTGTAGAATTTTTAAGAAAATAAGGAATGTAATCCATTTTGGAATAACGCTGTAACTTAATGTGGAAAAGGTGAACCGCTGTGAAAACTTTCCGGATCAACTTTAATGGCTATGAACAAACGGAAACACTCACATGTAACGTGTCATAATCAGGCGAGATGGTGTGAGGATCCAGAGCTTCAGACGTGTCATTGGGGTGAGGTTTCTGTGTGAAGACGTAAATTAGGTGCTCATAGGGTTTCTGCATCAGTGAAGTGCGTCATGTGAGTCGTCACTTACATGGCGTGAAGCACACATCTTTGGAGCACATGATCATGGGTTCGAAGACGTGTAAGTGTTGTCTTCAATATGAGTGTCAACGTCCTGCACAGAGAGCATCAGCACAATGCATGATATTATTTGACTCAGCAATAAAAGCCATTATTTTCCTAAATCTATGTGGTGAAGAAAAAACATTCCATCAAGAGGAAGAAACATTGAGAGGAACCAGACAGTGTTATGCTTCAGAAGGTACGTACTGAAGCGTGAATTTTGCACTTTTCCCACACTGTAATGTTACAGCTTTATTCCAAAATGTATCCTGAGCGATCAGGGCAAGAGCCTCAGTCACATAAGTGACCAAGAACCTGATGGTCACTTTGAAAGAACTTCATCACTACTCTGTTTAGAGAGGAGAACCTTCCAGAAGAACAACCATTTCTGCAGCATTCCACCATTTAGGCCTGTATGTTACAGTGGCCAGATGGAAGCCACTCCTCAGTGAAAGGCACATGACACTGGCCTGAAAGCCAAACACGATGCCTTGAGGAATCCAAGCACTGCTCATCACCTAGCCAATACCCTCCCACAGTGAAGCATGGTGGTGGCAAAAATAGGTGTCAAGCTCGAAAAGACTTGAGGCTGTAATTGGTGCCAAAGGAGCTTCAACAATGTATTGAACAAAGGCTGTGAATATTTATGTGCATGTGATTTTTTAAACTTCTTTCACATTGTCATTATGGGGTTTTGTTTGTAGAATTTTTAAGAAAATAAGGAATGTAATCCATTTTGGAATAACGCTGTAACTTAATGTGGAAAAGGTGAACCGCTGTGAAAACTTTCCGGATCAACTTTAATGGCTATGAACAAACGGAAACACTCACATGTAACGTGTCATAATCAGGCGAGATGGTGTGAGGATCCAGAGCTTCGTACGTGTCATTGGGGTGAGGTTTCTGTGTGAAGACGTAAATTAGGTGCTCATAGGGTTTCTGCATCAGTGAAGTGCGTCATGTGAGTCGTCACTTACCGCGAGCGTGAAGCACACATCTTTGGAGCACATGGTCATGGGTTCGAAAGACGTGTAAGTGTTGTCTTCAATATGAGTGTCAACGTCCTGCACAGACAGCATCAGCACAATGCATGATATTATTTGACTCAGCAGTAAAAGCCATTATTTTCCTAAATCTATGTGGTGAAGAAAAAACATTCCATCAAGAGGAAGAAACATTGAGAGGAACCAGACAGTGTTATGCTTCAGAAGGTACGTACTGAAGCGTGAATTTTGTGTAAAGTTACACCCCTAATATAAAGTCAGTGCAGGAGAAAGTTTTAACAGCGCTTCACTTTTCCCACACTGTAATGTTACAGCTTTATTCCAAAATGGATCCTGAGCGATCAGGGCAAGAGCCTCAGTCACATAAGTGACCAAGAACCTGATGGTCACTTTGAAAGAACTTCATCACTACTCTGTTTAGAGAGGAGAACCTTCCAGAAGAACAACCATCTCTGCAGCATTCCACCATTTAGGCCTGTATGTTACAGTGGCCAGATGGAAGCCACTCCTCAGTGAAAGGCACATGACACTGGCCTGAAAGCCAAACACGATGCCTTGAGGAATCCAAGCACTGCTCATCACCTAGCCAATACCCTCCCACAGTGAAGCATGGTGGTGGCAAAAATAGGTGTCAAGCTCGAAAAGACTTGAGGCTGTAATTGGTGCCAAAGGAGCTTCAACAATGTATTGAACAAAGGCTGTGAATATTTATGTGCATGTGATTTTTTAAACTTCTTTCACATTGTCATTATGGGGTTTTGTTTGTAGAATTTTTAAGAAAATAAGGAATGTAATCCATTTTGGAATAACGCTGTAACTTAATGTGGAAAAGGTGAACCGCTGTGAAAACTTTCCGGATCAACTTTAATGGCTATGAACAAACGGAAACACTCACATGTAACGTGTCATAATCAGGCGAGATGGTGTGAGGATCCAGAGCTCGTACGTGTCATTGGGGTGAGGTTTCTGTGTGAAGACGTAAATTAGGTGCTCATAGGGTTTCTGCATCAGTGAAGTGCGTCATGTGAGTCGTCACTTACATGGCGTGAAGCACACATCTTTGGAGCACATGGTCATGGGTTCGAAAGACGTGTAAGTGTTGTCTTCAATATGAGTGTCAACGTCCTGCACAGACAGCATCAGCACAATGCATGATATTATTTGACTCAGCAGTAAAAGCCATTATTTTCCTAAATCTATGTGGTGAAGAAAAAACATTCCATCAAGAGGAAGAAACATTGAGAGGAACCAGACAGTGTTATGCTTCAGAAGGTACGTACTGAAGCGTGAATTTTGTGTAAAGTTACACCCCTAATATAAAGTCAGTGCAGGAGAAAGTTTTAACAGCGCTTCACTTTTCCCACACTGTAATGTTACAGCTTTATTCCAAAATGTATCCTGAGCGATCAGGGGCAAAGAGCCTCAGTCACATAAGTGACCAAGAACCTGATGGTCACTTTGAAAGAACTTCATCACTACTCTGTTTAGAGAGGAGAACCTTCCAGAAGAACAACCATTTCTGCAGCATTCCACCATTTAGGCCTGTATGTTACAGTGGCACAGATGGAAGCCACTCCTCAGTGAAAGGCACATGACACTGGCCTGAAAGCCAAACACCATGCCTTGAGGAATCCAAGCACTGCTCATCACCTGGCCAATACCATCCCTACAGTCCTTAGGTGCTCATAGGGTTTCTGCATCATTGAAGTGCGTCATGTGAGTTGTCACTTACCGCGAGGGTGAAGCACACATCTTTGGAGCACATAGTCATGGGTTTGAGAGACGTGTAAGTGTTGTCTTCAATATGAGTGTCAACGTCCTGCACAGAGAGCATCAGCACAATGCATGATATGCTTTGACTCAGCAATAAAAGCCATTATTTTCTTAAATCTATGTGGTAAAGAAAAAACATTCCATCAAGAGGAAGAAACATTGAGAGGAACCAGACAGTGTTATGCTTCAGAATATTTGGACTTATGTTTTATCTTTTTCTTTCTTTCTCTTCACTCTCTGTTTTTCCCTCTTTTCCACTATCCTTCTATCCTTCTTTCTTTCTTTCTTTCTTTCTTTCTTTCTTTCTTTCTTTCTTTCTTTCTTTCTTTCTTTCTTTCACTCTTCACTGTTTTTATTGCTTACTTCTTATTCTCTTCCGTTCTCTTTCTCTCTTATTCTTTCTTTCTTTTTTTCTTTACCTATCCCACTCTCTGTGTAGTGCATGCTGGGAGTGTGAGCGGGAGCGTGTGTTGTGTAAACGGGAGCGTGCCCACCCAATCACTGCCCTGCGAGAGGGGCATGATAGTCTGCGATGGGGGACATGTACACCTTCAGGGTGAAAAAAGCCAACCCTTTGGCGACTTGTTCTTGAAGAAATTCTAACACTGGGCCGACCAGGCAGTTAACTGAATCCAAAAGTTGCCGATCGCACCATGCCGTGAACAGACGCCATCTCACAGTGTACGACCTCCTTGTGGATGGAGATTTGGACTGGAGAATGCTTCCTACCACCTGGTATTCTGATTGTTTAGTTTCCCAGTGAACTCTTGTGCCCCCTGCCTGAGAAAAAGATCCCTCCGGAAGGAATCTCCCAAGGAGGGTGTTTTCAAGATGGGCCACCAGGTCCGCAAACCATGGCCTGTCTGGCCACCGTGGGGCCACCAGGAGGAGATGGACTCCGTCCCGGGGAACTGTCTCCAGAATTTCTAGGAGCAGCACGACAGGTGGGAAGGCGTACAAGTGCGGCCTCAGCCACACCTGTACCATGGCATCCAGCCCAAGAGGGGCTGGGGGTGTAAGAGAGAACCAGAGGGGACAGCGCAATGTCTCTTGAGTCGCAAACACCTAAGCTCTGTAAAATCTCTCCCAAATTTGTTCCATCAAGTTCGGGTGGAGACGACATTCCCAGAGCCTCGGCTCTTGCATTGAGAGGGCATCTGCTCCCTCGTTTAAGTGGCCTCGGATATACGCTGCCCCCAAGGACAGATCGCAGACTCCCTGGTGGTTGATATAAGAAAACAAAAAGGTGTTGTCGGAACAAACCCACACATGGCGGCCTCTGAGGTCCAGAAGGAAACGCTTCAGAGCTTGAAGCACGGAGGTGCCTTCAACCTTCACAAGGTTTCTTCCTTATGATGGTCTCAGGGAGTTTTTCCCTCACCATTGCCTTGCTCGATAGGTTATAGGGACGAACTAATGAGCTGGATGCATATTCGTAACCGGTTTCTTTCCGTAAACCTGCGTGACGATGTTAAATGTATTCATACAAATAAAATTGAGTTGAATCGAATATGGACGTTTGCTGTGCAACACTCTGAAACACTCACCTGATGTTTTGTTGTGTTTTTTTTCTGTCTCTTGCTCCTGCATCGAAATAAATTAAAAAAATTATTATAAATTTGATGTTAAAATTGAAAAATTTAAATGAGTAAATAACGAACAACAAGCTGGAGTAAAGCTCCATATATGATGCATGTCATGATGTTGAGATCGACTCATATATTAATTATCATCTCATGCTTAACACCTACTGTTTTCACACTCCTGGGATTTACCTGACGCAGAAAAGTCCGGCTATGAATGCCGCCACGCCAACAACGACTCCTACCCCGACCCCGACTCCAATGATTATCCATGAAACCATGGAATTCTCTGTCTCTCCTGGAGATGAAGTCAGAGACATTATATATATATATATATATATATATATATATATATATATATATATATATATATATATATATAAGGGATAGAAGTGATTCTACAAAAGACTTACCTATAAAAAATTTTTTTACCTTACCTATAAAAAAATTTATCAGGCATTTAACTTGTGATTGGTCGTTCATGAATGATTTGGAACAATGAGTCATTTTAAGGAGAGATTCGTTAATTGTGAATGAGTCTTTAATGCGACTCCGGAGAACAAATCATCTCAAAGAGTGATTTGTTTGTTTTAAATGAGTCTATAATGTGACTCTTTAGAATGAGTCGACTCAAAGAGCGATCTCTTGACTCTTTAAGTCCAAATCATTAGTTCTTTAATCACGTGACTCCTATATACACTATGCAGTGTATTACACAGGAACAGAATTAAGTAGTTCAACTCATTAGTTCTTTGGTCTGAGTCGTTCATTCAATCAGCACACGACTCCCATTGACGCTCCATACACAATGCAATAGATCGTTTTTTATCTGGTCCAAATCTTAACATTATTGTTACAATAATTATGGGAGTAATTTACAATAGAAGTAATGACACAGCCCAGAAGATACGAGTGGTGAAGCTCTAGTCAGAGTTGGCGTAAGTGGATGAGTTGTGGATCTGCTTATTAATAGTGTAGTTACATAAAAAAAAATTTTTTTTCATTTTGATGAATGAGATTCAGACAAACGGGTCACTAAAACCGCTCCGATCTTCTCATCACTTCCCATCATCTTACCGTTTAGCATGAGGGACACCGGAGGAGCTCTCTGATTCCCGTATTTATTCCGGGCCTCACAGGAAAACCATCCGTCGCTGCTGAAATTCATTGTGATGCTGTAATTCTGTCCGACTCCTACAGCCAACCTTTCATTGTCCTTAAACCAGGTGTAGTTGTGGACGGGTGGGTTAGCGGCGGCGCTACAGGTCAAAGTCACTGTCTCACCTGCGGAGCTTATGGACATTGAGACATTCCTAGGGGGGTCTGACAAAAAAAAAGGGACGATATAACAAAGAAATATACAAATATTCAAGTTTAGCTGAATATCATTTGTTTAAAAAAAACATACACAAAACGTTTAGATCAACGTTCGAGTATTTCACTCCGAATCGATTGCCGGACTTGCACTTATACTCGCCGCTGTCTTCAGGGCTGATCTTGGTAAAGGTGTAGGTTCTCGCTGTACTTATAAACACGTTTTCTTTGAACCAGGTGTAGGTGACGGGTGGGTTTGCATCACTGCTGCACCTCAAAGTCACTGAACTGCCCTCCACAATATCCCCCGAGGGGCTGATCGACACTGAAGATTTCTTGGGCGCATCTGAAACCCAATAGAAGACATTCAGCAGATCGTTTTGAAGCAATACGTTATTTGTATCAGAATTTCCAGAGCTCAGGCTAAGACGTACACAAAATGCTGACAGTCACGTTGTCGGAGTATCTCTCCTCGTATCCATTGCTGAACTTGCACTTGTACTGCCCCCTGTCCTCAGGTTTGATCTTTCTAATGATGTAGGTGCTCCCTCTTCCGACAATCGATGTTCCTTTATACCAGGTGCAGTCAGGGAGAGGTGACTTATCATCGCTGCTGCAGGACAGGGTCACTGTAGCGCCCTCTACTATCTCACCTGAGGGACTGATGGATATTGAGGGTTGCTTTGGAAGAACTAAGTTTAAAAAAGACATTAAAGAAATCAATATTTAAATGAGTCTCAGAGTCCCACTACATCCAGCATCCCTCTACTATCTCACCTGTAGGACTGATGGACACTGAGACGCTTTTCGGGGCGTCTGAAAAAAAACAGACCACATAACAGATTAAAGCGATACGTGTATAAATGGCGGAAAACAAAAGCTCGATGCAACACTTACACCGAACATTTACAACTGCTTCATTAGACTCTTTCTCTCCGTACGGATTCCCGGCCTTGCACTTGTAGAATCCACTGTCCTCAGAGCAGATTTTCCGGATGTTGTGCGTTTTTTCCGTTCCAATTAAACTCCTCTCTTTATACCAGGTGTACTCAAGGGCAGGTGGGTTTGCATCGCTGCTGCACTTCAGAGTCACTGAACTGCCCTCCGCAATATCCCCTGTGGGGCTGATGGACACTGAGACGCTTTTCGGAGGATCTGAAAAATACAGCCCACATGACTTAGAGGTTTTAAAGTGATGTGCAGTAGTAGACGAAGTACACAAAGCATGTATTTGAGTTAAAGTAGAGACACTCTGTAAAATGTGACTCCAGTAAAAGTAAAAGTGTCCCTTCAAACTTTCACTTGAGTAAAAGTACAAACGTTTTTCAAATGTTCTTAAGTAACCAACGTACAATGATTAATTATAACTATATTGTTCCTATTATATTTATCGCAAGACTCTTTACTTAATCAACTCAGTTCATGTGAAAAGTTTGTGTCGAGTTCAAATCTGGAGTTTCTTTATCATTTATTCTTCTCTAAATGTTCTGCTTGATGTTGAACTGATGTTGAACTGTATGTTGGTGATCAGTAGATACACCAAGCGCCGATCAGAACACGTGTAAAACAGAGCGTGCGCTCGACCCTGACTGGTGACTCGCTGCGTGTTTCACCAGTTACGTTTTTATCCTCGTAAATAAAAAGGAACAACTGATTTCGCAAAATGTAGTTAAGTAAAAAGTCAAATATTTGAGTTTGAAATGTAGTGAAGTTACAGTAAAAATAAATCTCCCCAAATGGAAACACTTCAGTAAAGTAGAGATACGTGACAAAACTATTAAAGTACAGTAACAAATTACATTTGCTTTATTACTGTCCAACACTGGTGATGTGTGTATAAATGCCAAAAAACTCAAATTCAATGCAACACTTACACCGAACATTTACAGCTGCTTTATCAGACTCTTTCTCTCCATACGGATTCCTGGCCTTGCACTTGTAGCCTCCTCTGTCTTTAGAGCTGATCTTCTTGATGCTGTGTGTTTTTCCCGTTCCTATTAAACTGCTCTCTTTATACCAGGTGTACTCAAAGGCAGGTGGGTTTGCATCGCTGCTGCACGTCAGAGTCACTGAACTGCCCTCCACAATATCCCCCGAGGGGCTGATCGACACTGAAGATTTCTTGGGCGCATCTGAAACCCAATAGAAGACATTCAGCAGATCGTTTTGAAGCAATACGTTATTTGTATCAGAATTTCCAGAGCTCAGGCTGAGACGTACACAAAACGCTGAGAGTCACGTTGTCGGAGTATCTCTCCCCGTATCCATTGCTGAACTTGCACTTGTACTGCCCCCTGTCCTCAGGTTTGATCTTTCTAATGATGTAGATGCTTTCTCTTCCGAGAATCGATGTTCCTTTATACCAGGTGTAGTCAGGGAGAGGCGACTTATCATCGCTGCTGCAGGACAGGGTCACTGTAGCACCCTCTATTATCTCACCTGAGGGACTGATGGACACTGAGACGCTTTTCGGGGCGTCTGAAAAAAACAGACCACATGACAGATTAAAGCGATACGTGTATAAATGGCGGAAAACAAAAGCTCGATGCAACACTTACACCGAACATTTACAACTGCTTCATTAGACTCTTTCTCTCCGTACGGATTCCCGGCCTTGCACTTGTAGAATCCACTGTCCTCAGAGCTGATTTTCCGGATGTTGTGCGTTTTTTCCGTTCCTATTAAACTGCTCTCTTTATACCAGGTGTACTCAAGGACAGGTGGGTTTGCATTGCTGCTGCACTTCAGAGTCACTGAACTGCCCTCCGCAATATCCCCTGTGGGGCTGATGGACACTGAGACGCTTTTCGGAGGATCTGAAAAATACAGCCCACATGACTTAGAGGTTTTAAAGTGATGTGCAGTAGTAGACGAAGTACACAAAGCATGTATTTGAGTTAAAGTAGAGACACTCTGTAAAATGTGACTCCAGTAAAAGTAAAAGTGTCCCTTCAAACTTTCACTTGAGTAAAAGTACAAAAGTTTTTCAAATGTTCTTAAGTAACCAACGTACAATGATTAATTATAACTATAATGTTCCTATTATATTTATCGCAAGACTCTTTACTTAATCAACTCAGTTCATGTGAAAAGACTCGAATGTGACTCTCAGCACACTGAACTATTAATAGAATGATATTAATGACTCAAACACTGATTGATTTCTATTACAATTATCATGAGCCCAAAACCTTATTTTTAACTACTTTAATAAAATAATGTAAATGAGGTCACATGTGTTGTGTCGAGTTCGAGTCTGGAGTTTGTTCATCATTTATTCTTCTCTAAATGTTCTGCTTGATGTTCAACTGATACTGAACTGTATGTTGGTGATCAGTAGATACACCAAGCGCCGATCAGAACACGTGTAAAACAAAGAATGCGCTCTGATTGGTGACTCGCTGCGTGTTTCACCAGTTACGTTTTTATCCTCGTAAATAAAAAGGAACGACTGATTTCACTAAATGTAGTTGAGTAAAAAGTCAAATATTTGAGTTTGAAATGTAGTGAAGTTACAGTAAAAAAAATCTCCCCAAATGGAAACACTTCAGTAAAGTAGAGATACGTGACAAAACTATTAAAGTACAGTAACGAATTACATTTGCTTTATTACTGTCCAACACTGGTGATGTGTGTATAAATGCCAAAAAACTCAAATTCAATGCAACACTTACACCGAACATTTACAGCTGCTTTATCAGACTCTTTCTCTCCATACG
Organism: Silurus meridionalis; assembly: GCF_014805685.1. Lineage (NCBI taxonomy): Eukaryota > Metazoa > Chordata > Actinopteri > Siluriformes > Siluridae > Silurus > Silurus meridionalis. Next base: position 3,870,077 of record NC_060907.1, read on the forward strand.
GATTCCTGGCCTTGCACTTGTAGCCTCCTCTGTCTTTAGAGCTGATCTTCTTGATGCTGTGTGTTTTTCCCGTTCCTATTAAACTGCTCTCTTTATACCAGGTGTACTCAAAGGCAGGTGGGTTTGCATCGCTGCTGCACGTCAGAGTCACTGAACTGCCCTCCACAATATCCCCCGAGGGGCTGATCGACACTGAAGATTTCTTGGGCGCATCTGAAACCCAATAGAAGACATTCAGCAGATCGTTTTGAAGCAATACGTTATTTGTATCAGAATTTCCAGAGCTCAGGCTGAGACGTACACAAAACGCTGAGAGTCACGTCGTCGGAGTATCTCTCCCCGTATCCATTGCTGAACTTGCACTTGTACTGTCCACTGTCCTCAGGTTTGATCTTTCTAATGATGTAGGTGCTTTCTCTTCCGAGAATCGATGTTCCTTTATACCAGGTGTAGTCAGGGAGCGGCGACTTATCATCGCTGCTGCAGGACAGGGTCACTGTAGCGCCCTCTACTATCTCACCTGAGGGACTGATGGACACTGAGACGCTTTTCGGGGCGTCTGAAAAAAACAGACCACATAACAGAGGTTTTAAAGCGATACGTGTATAAATGGCGGGAAACAAAAGCTTGATGCAACACTTACACCGAACATTTACAACTGCTTCATCAGACTCTTTTTCTCCGTACAGATTCCCGGCCTTGCACTTGTAGAATCCACTGTCCTCAGAGCTGATCTTCCGGATGTTGTGCGTTTTTCCCGTTCCTATTAAACTTCTCTCTTTATACCAGGTGTACACACGGGCAGGTGGGTTAGCATCACTGCTGCACATTAGAGTCACCGAACTGCCCTCCGCAATATCCCCCGAGGGGCTGATGGACACCGAGACGCTTTTCGGAGGATCTGAAAAATACACACAAGAAGAAAAAGGAAAGATATGAACCAAACACTTAATTTTGAATTGATAGTGAATTTTCAATTAAAAGATGTTACCATGTTTGGGTAAGAATAAATTATATCATAGAATCAAGAACAATTATATCATTTAAGCAACTAAACAGCTGAGGTTTAAGGGCCTTTCTCAAGGGCCCAGAAGTGGCAGCTCGATGAAGCTGAACTCACAACCTTTTGATCAGAAGTCCAACATCCTAAACACTGAGCTACCAAATGCCACAACTGCTCCTTCTGGTTTAGCGATAATGGAAATCGTGTGGTGATGGTTTTAATGGTTATCTATTGTTATGTATTGATATGTATAATGATGTAATTGTTTGTTTTGCTTTTCCAGCTGGAACACAAGGAAATAATGTGTTTGTTAATCATGTATGATTAAATAAAAAATAAATGAACGAAGCAGACAAACGTGACGAATTTGTATTTATTTGTTTGTCGGAAGGTGAACGTATACTTACAGTGCACAAAAAGAGCGATATGAGGGGAGCGAACACTTTCTCCCTCCACAGAGCAGCTGTATTTGCCTGCATCCTGCTGAGTGACTGACCACAGTATAAGATTCTCAGAGATGGAGTCCAGTTCACGATCGTTTTTGTACCAGGTGAATGTTGGGCTGTCGCTAAAAATGCAGCTGGTTTTGCATGTCAGAGTGACTAAATCTTGTTCTTCAACCATACTAGGAATCATCTCCACCTGAAGATCTGTGGATGAGAGGAGAGATGGAGGAAAACAAATGAGACTGAAGGTCGCAATTATTTTCAGCAGTCTTTCTGAGTTTCCGTAATAAAGCAAGCTACAGTGGTGCAGTGACGTGATTGTGCCTCTAAGTGGTGCTATTTACTCATTTGTAAAAATTGAACAATTGATGGTAGTATTTTGAACAAATCAAACCATTTTCTAAACCACATTCAAACTCTCACATCTACATTCCTTTCCCTTTGTTGAAGGAAACGAGAGAACATCTGCATTTTCTGTTTCTTCTTTAATTGTCTCCTACTTTTGAAAAAAACAATTTGAGGATGCACCAAGCTACAGGGCGCTAGTGACGGAACGCTAACAAATATAACAAATGGAGGCACAGAGAAAGAGGAAATTGTTCCTATACACGCTGAATACATATTGCTAGCTTCCAAACAAATGAAACCCCCTCATACAGCTAGTTATTATTTAATCAATGCAGTGGCTTTGGATATCGGACAGATTAGCAACCTGGTCTTTTGGCAAGCAAAACTTGAAACTCTGACCGATCGCCCATTTCGCCAGTTTCAGTAGACACACATCAACGTTAGCCGTCATACTGTGCGGCGAATCTGTGAAGCTAATACCTATTAGCATGATTGAACACACAAGGATTGTTAGCGTTTCACAGGACAATGCAAAGTAACTTGTGCTGTTGCTAGCATAAGGTCTTCTAGCAATAATATATTGCATAATTCTCTTCCTCAAATGTATGATTTTTTATTCACAATGTAACCCTACGAAGCTAAATGTTGTTAGCGCATAGCAGCTTTCAGCATGTCATAAGCATCTTTAGTCCAATTCTACTGCTAATGAAAATAACAATAATAATCGTCGAAGATTCGATAGCGCTAATCTCACAGACGAATCTTCCCAGAGCTGTTATGATACGAGGATCATACCATTTTTGGTGATACAGGGGTGCTTAATGTCTAATTTCGCACGGAACTACTGGTTTCCTCCCAATTAGTTGATATACAGCAAATTATTTTAAGAAACAGCAAAAACAGTGAAATTCAAATCCTGTTTGCAAGTGTTGCCTTTCTGCACTTCCTAACGTCATTATTTTAGGTTTATTGATCCAAAACGTTGTTGTTGTTTTTTTTAATCTACATTTTCTTTATTGCTTTATGTGATGTTCTTTGGTTTGGACATGTGTAGAGGAGGGACATGGGGTATATCGGTGGGAAACTGCTGAGCCTCGTGCGATCCAAACCGTAGTTTTTAATCAAGAAATACTGAAACTGTGCATCACACTGACAACGCGACTAAACATTTTGACGATCTTGTTTGTGAACAATGACGACAGGACTTTTTATTCTGATGGGAATGAGATGTTCATTGACACAAATACTTTTGAGAGATGAATTTAGGATTTTAAGAAAAGCTTTGCAAGAAATCCAAGGTGTGTACAAATTGTTTAGAGAAAATGGAGCTTGGATGGAAACGCTGAAATGGTCATGGTGAAGGTTTGCTAAAACATCAGCTCCTGAGTTGGCTTTGAGTTGGAGAGCTGAAGAAGCTTAAAGTCATTCGAAGAGATGGTGGAATTTTAGTTCCCTTTGAAAATCTCGATCGTGTTACAAACAGTCTTGAGGAGCAAAATCGGAAGTACAAGTTGTTACCTGTGACTGAAAGGTTGACTCCGCCGCTACCTTGGATGACTTGCCCCTCTGAGGTAACACCCGTCGCATAATATTTGCTGGAGTCCTGGTCCGTCACGTTGCTCAGTCTGAGGGTACAGTCTTGTGGGGTGTTTTTGAGGTACTGAACCCTGCCTATGTACTGAGGATCTGCAGACAGATCAGGAGGCTCCTTCAATGTGAAAACTGCTTTGCTCCAGAAAACTCTACTGAAACTTTTTCTGAAGAGGCTTCTCCTGGAGTATCTGCAGCCGAGAGTGACTGAAGATCCCTTCAGAGCACAGACTGAGTGGTGTGTGTAAATCATCTCCAAACTTCGCTGGGACTCAACAACCACTGAACACAAAACAGAAAACTGTGTTAATGATTAGAGGCAAAGAAAACAGAAATAATTTGCTGTTTCCGGGACGAAGAATTTGGTGACTTCAGGCTGAGATCTGAGCAGAATTCAGGGTTCTCCCACGTTACCCTCTGCTCCAATATCCCACCCCACACTGATCCTTCCATTCATCCTCGACCACTCCATCATCTACCACTGCTCCACTCATCCCTACATTCTCTACCACTGCACCAATAATCCCTCTATCCTCTACCACTGTCCCACTTGTCCCTCCATTCTCTACCACTGCCCCACTCATCCCCGTATCCTCTAACACTGCTTCACTCATCCCTTCATCCTCTACCACTGCACCACACATCCCTTCATCCTATACCACTGCAAAACTAATCCCTCCATCCTCTACCACTACTCCACTAATCCTCCATCCTCTACCACTTCTCCACTCATCCCTTCATCCTCTACCACTGCTCAATTCACCCCTCCATCCTCCACCACTGCTCCATTCACCCCTTCATCCTCTACTACTGCTACATTCATCCCTTCATCCTCTACCACTGCTCCATTCACCCCTTCATCCTCTACTACTGCTACACTCATCCCTTCATCCTCTACCACTGCTCCATTCACCACTTCATCCTCTACTACTGCTACACTCATCCCTTCATCCTCTTCCACTGTTCCACTCATCCCTCCATCCTCTACCACTGCACCACTCATCCCTCCATCCTCTACCACTGCACCACTCATCCCTCCATCCTCTACTACTTCTTCACTGATCCATTCATCCTCTACTACTGCTCCACTTTTCAATTCATCCTCGGCCAATACTCCACCCATTCACTCCCCAAAGCACTACCCTAACACACACACACACACACACACACACACACACACACACACATTAATAAACTAAAATTTAGCAAAGGTTTAAAATATTAAAATATTTTTTTTTCATGACATCAGCATCTAAATAGGATTGTGTAAAGATGGGAGGTACGCTTGAGCAAGCGAGGAAACATTTCTAAGCAACATGAAAAGTCCTTTCGAGTGAAAATACATTGGGCAATAGATGAGGTCAATAGGGTAAGAACTCACATTTAACAGCATTTACACACATCGACCTAGAGACAGCGCATGAAGGTGTGTGTGTGTGTGTGTGTGTGTGTGTGTGTGTGTGTGTGTGGTGAGATTCATTTTAAATGAAGCACTAATGAGATTTGTAATTAGGCTGTCTCTTCAGGTTTGTGTTAGAATACGGGGAAAACAAATCAGAGAAGGTTCGGCTTTTGATCGAGTGAGAATTAATTTAAAAAAAAATTCAAACAAATAAAAATTAATGATTTCCTGTTTTTTATTGCAGATGGCACTCGAATGAAAGTACAGAAAGCTCAGTGACAGCACAGTGATCACTGCCTTTCGAACCGTTTCTGCCCTTTAACCCTGTCACTCGTCTTGTTGGTTTTACGGGTCACATGGACTTCACAGCACAGTGAAATCTTTTCACATATCCCACTTAAGATGGTTAAGGGCCTTGCTCAGGGGCCCCAAAAGTGTTTGCTTGGCGATACCGGAGCTTGAACCCCCGACCTTCTGAGCAGTAACCCAGAGCCTGATCCACTAAGCTACTGCTTCCTTTTGGAACATCATCAAAAGTATTGGGACTGATTAAAATCTATTAGTCACAAATGATCTTTTTAAATAATAAAAATATCGCAAGTCTAATAATAATTTTATATACAAAAACCTTTTTATTGATGCGAAAATGTTCAAAACGATGCACCGCCAACTTAAATCAACTCATTTTATACCGATGCACTGATGAATCTAATGTTCAGGTGTCCACAAACGTTTTTGAAGATTCTGCTCGAATAAACATTTGGGTCACTCACGTCAGACTCACCGGATAACGTGAGAAGAAGGAAGAGAGAGGCAGGAGTGATCACCTGGAGCAGTACCATCACAGCAAAGCCTACACAGAGATATTTCTACATGAGAAAAACATAAACAGCTCGTGTAAGCAAAACCAGACGTGAGTCAAAGGCGGAGACCCGATGTGTCACGTGGCCTCGTGTAAAGTCTTAATATATATATTTTGTAGGGTATGTGGTATCAGGAGGAAAGGTGTGATCTCACCTTGTCGATCCGCACTCGAAGATAATCTTTTAGCGGTTTAAGAGAAGAAACATCAGTCGTGAGGTTTAATGTGCACGTAGCAGACCGTGATTTCCACATTTCCACATTTCCACCAGGCGTTTGGTAATTCACCTCGGCACACAGGAAGTTGCGAAATGAAATCGAGCTGCGTATTAGATTTAAAAAAAATAAATCGGGTGTCATAGTACACATTATCACATGGAGTTCAAATCGACATCAGAAGATCAGGATTGTGATAAAAGAGACCCACTCTGTGTCGCTGAATGTATTCTCGAACCCCTCCATCTGGTCTGAAGCATCCTCAAACTCAAACCACAGATTTAGAGGAACACGATTGGACGTCTTTCGGATAAAATTCTAAACGAGGAGACCAAAACTGTGCACACATCCAGCTCCATGAAAATATGCTTTCCATGGTTTGAAAGATGTAGAAGATCTAGAGCTCCAAACATATTGGGATTAGGTTCTCACGCTCACATCACCATATCTGACGGAATCTTCACGGAATTTAGAACATCTTCTCAAAAGAGTGGAGGTTGCAGTAAGATCATACGGGGACTACAGGTGGAATGGGTTGCTCAAAAAGAAGTCAAGCTTATGCTCAGCCGTCCTCCACTCTGAGCTCCAACCCTCTTGAACACCTTTGGGATGAATGTTTCACGTTCAGGGACACGTTCCAGAAGTGACGGGAACGCTGTGAGCGCTGTATTGCTGTACAAGAGGAATATTTTTAAGGTGCTGGTGTGGATGTTCACCTGCATGTTCTAGACTACTCAGACTGGAAGACACCTGAGCATAAGATTGGCTTCTTTCTGAACATCCCTTTCCACCTTTAGTCTCTTTTGCTCTTATAAGAAGCTCCACTCTTCTGAGAAGATGTTCCAGCAGATTTTTGTGGAGATTTCATTCAGCCACAAGGGTGTTTGTAAAGTCAGGCATTGATGTAGGTGAGGTGAGATGAGGTGAGATGCAGTCTGGTGAGGAGAGAAGCCCTGGGGTGCAGCCAGGATGGAGTGAAAAATTCATCCTAAAGAGGTTTGGAGCTCTATAGCCGGAGGTCTTCAACAAACAATGGAAAGCATATCCTCATGAAGCTGGATTTGTGCACTTTGTGTCATGCTGGAGCTGGATTGGGTCTTCTAGTTCAAGTGAAGGGGAAATTTTATGCTACAACATCCAGACATTCTACACAATCATGTGCTTCTGACTTTGTGGAAACAGTTTGGAGAAGAACCACATCTGGGTGGAAAAAAATGGGTGTCTGACAACTTTTGGACAAACCATCGAATAGTATTTAAAGTTGATTATTTTTATTCTAATAAAAACTTTCAAGGTTTTTAACCTTTTTATAAATTCGAGATGTTGAAAGAATGAAAAAAATGGGTGAGAAGAAACATCTAAGTGATTTCTTCAGTCCAAGTTATCTAAAAGATGTCTAGACGAATGGGTCAGAATGTGTCCAAAACAGCAGGTCTTTTGGGGTATGCAGTGGTACCCAAAGTCCTCCAAGGAAGAACATATGATGAAGATCATAGTTGCTTGAGACTCATTGATGAAAAAAGGATGATAGTTTATCTGGTCCAGTTCAAAAGATCTCCTGTAGCACAAAAAGCTAAAAAAAATTAAAAAAAAAAAAAAGATCTGAGCATGATGCATATGGGGCTGTGTATCTGCAGTGCGGTCAGAAATCCAGTGCAGACCCCTGAACACCACCCAAAGCTTCTACAGAGGACATGTGGGCACCAGAGTTGAAACATTGAGCAATGAAAGAAGGTGGCCTGGTCTGATTAATCACAGAGATGGCCACAGGATGCACTGTAGGAAAAAGGTGAGACGATGGAAGCTGTATAATGCTCTGGGTGATGTTCTGCTTGAAAACCTTTGTGGATGTTGATTTGATGTTGCACCAACTTGTCCATTGATGCACACTTCCTCAATGAAGACTGTGTCCCCTAACAGCAGTGTCCTCATTCTTTAGTATAACTAACTCTCCCTGCACATCCACACTGCAACACACGGCCGAGGAACAGTCCAAGGAACATGACTTCAAGGTGTTCCTTGAAGTTCCACAGAAGTTCCACAGATCTCAAAAGATCCACCTCCGCACACCTTCACAGATCCTTTGCAGGCACATGAATGTAATGAATGAAATATGAGCCACAACACACAAGCAGCAGGTCAACTTCAGTGTGGAGTTGAATGACCTTGTAACCATGGTAACCGGTTTCTAGGCAACCGAGCAAACACAAACTTGGTGAACACCTTCGCAGTTGGTAGCGGATGAAACCTCAGTATCTCGTAACATCGTATTTACTCAGGAGTTTGATATTTAAAAAAAAATATCTCTCCTGTGACTAAAATGTCTTCTCAGCTTCTGCCGGCGCACGAGGAGGAGGATGAAATCCTGGAGCGGACGCGCTACTCTGGCACTTCCGGCGGCCTCGCGACAGCCGGCTACCGTTCGGCCAAGTACACGCCGCACGAGTGGCTCGAGAACACGCGCGCCGCGCTGCACCGCGCCGCCGCAGAGACCGCGGGTGCCGAGCGCGTACGGGAAGAGGGCCGGGCGGCGCGCACGGAGACCGAGGCCGCGGCCGCGCAGCGGCAGTACGACGCCACCAGGCACCTGGGCGCGCGCCTGCAGGACGTCCACGCGCGGAGGTCGGAGCTCGAGCGGCACGTCGGGCGCCTGCTGAGCGACACCGAGCGGCTCGCGACGCTCAAGCGGAGGCTGGAGAGGGCGCTGCACGCGACCGAGATCCCGTTTGCCATCGCCGCGGATAACCTCACGTGCAGAGAGAGACGCTCTGGTCCCGAGCTCGTGCAGGACCGCGTGGAGGAGGAACTTCTCAAAGTAGCTTCTTTACTGCTTATTATCCTTAATAACTGCTTATTAACCTTTATAACGGGCTGTTAACCGCAATAATGAGTTATTTGTCTCTCAGTGACTCGTCATTAATGACTAGTTATTTATCTATCAATGACCAACTATTACCCTCACTGACGAGCTATTAACTAATTATTAACCTTAATAATGGATCAATTAACAGCATTAATGGTTTATTAACCCTAATGATTATTTATTATTATTAACCTCACTGACCAATTACAGATCTCACTGACTAGTTATTAACCTCACTGACTAGTTATTTATCCTACTAGTTAATTATCCTACTGACTAGTTATTAACCTCACTGACTAGTTATTTATCCTACTGACTAGTTATTAACCGCATTGACTAGTTATTTATCCTACTGACTAGTTATTAACCTCACTGACTAGTTATTTATCCTACTGACTAGTTATTACCCTCACTGACTAGTTATTAATCCTACTGACTAGTTATTAACCTCACTGACTAGTTATTAATCCTACTGACTAGTTATTAACCTCACTGACTAGTTATTTATCCTACTGACTAGTTATTAACCTCACTGACTAGTTATTAATCCTACTGACTAGTTATTAACCGCACTGACTAGTTATTAATCCTACTGACTAGTTATTAACCTCACTGACTAGTTATTTATCCTACTGACTAGTTATTAACCTCACTGACTAGTTATTAATCCTACTGACTAGTTATTAACCGCACTGACTAGTTATTAATCCTACTGACTAGTTATTAACCGCACTGACTAGTTATTAATCCTACTGACTAGTTATTAACCGCACTGACTAGTTATTAATCCTACTGACTAGTTATTAACCTCACTGACTAGTTATTTATCCTACTGACCAGTTATTAACCTCACTGACTAGTTATTTATCCTACTGACTAGTTATTAACCCCACTGACTAGTTATTAATCCTACTGACTAGTTATTAACCGCACTGACTAGTTATTAATCCTACTGACTAGTTATTAACCTCACTGACTAGTTATTTATCCTACTGACCAGTTATTAACCTCACTGACTAGTTATTTATCCTACTGACTAGTTATTAACCTCACTGACTAGTTATTAATCCTACTGACTAGTTATTAACCGCACTGACTAGTTATTAATCCTACTGACTAGTTATTAACCTCACTGACTAGTTATTTATCCTACTGACTAGTTATTAACCTCACTGACTAGTTATTTATCCTAATGACTAGTTATTAATCTTTACTGACTGGTTATGTATCTTACTGACTAGTTATGTATCTTACTGACTAGTTATTAACTTTAATATTGGGGTATTAACCTCACTGACTAGTTATAAACCTCATTGACTAGTTATTACCCTCAATAAGAAGTTATTGACATTAATACATAGTTATTTATTTTCTACTAATTAAATATTTAACTCACTAGATATTAACCTCACTAATAATTCAATACTTTTACTAACTAGTTATTAACCTGGCTAGTTATTAGACTTAATTAGGTGAGGTGAGGTTAATAACTATTAACATGTTGAATTATTCATAACAGGAAGTGGAGCTGATTAAGAGCATCCAGGCTCTGCTGAAGAAAACTTTGGATCAAACTGTCAGTCAGATCAGGTAATTATTAACATGAACCTAACCAGAGCCTAACTAGAGCCTACCTGAGCCTAACCTGAACCTAACCTGAGCCTAACCTGAACCTAACCTGAGCCTAACCTGAACCTAACCTGAGCCTAACCTGAACCTAACCTGAATCTTACCTGAGCCTAACCTGAACCTAACCTGAGCCTAACCTGAACCTAACCTGAGCCTAACCTGAACCTAACCTGAGCCTAACCTGAACCTAACCTGAGCCTAACCTGAACCTAACCTGAGCCTAACCTTATGCTAACCCAACCTAAACCTAACCTCATCCTAACCCAACCTGAACCTAACCTTATCCTAACCCAACCTGAACCTAACCTTATCCTAACCCAACCTGAACCTAACCTGAACCTTACCTGATCCTAACCCAACCTGAACCTAACCTTACCTAACCCAACCTGAGCCCAACCTGAACCTAACCTTATCCTAAACCAACCTGAACCTTACCTGATCCTAACCCAACCTGAGCCTAACCTGAGCCTAACCTAAACCTAACCCACCCTGAACCTAACCCAACCTGAACCTAACACAACCTGAACCTAACCCAACCTGAACCTAAATCAACCTGAGCCTAACCTGAACCTAACCCAACCTGAACCTAAATCAACCTGAGCCTAACCTGAACCTAACCCAACCTGAACCTAAATCAACCTGAGCCTAACCTGAACCTAACCCAACCTGAACCTAAATCAACCTGAGCCTAACCTGAACCTAACCCAACCTGAACCCAACCTGAACCTAAATCCACCTGAACCTAACCCAACCTGTACCTAACCTGAACCTAACCCGAACCTGAGCCTAACCTGAACCCAGCCCAACCTGAACCTAACCTGAACATAACCCAACTTGAGCCTAACCTGAACCTAACCCGAACCTGAGCCTAACCTGAACCTAACCCAACCGGAACCTAACCTGAACCTAACTCAACCTGTCCTTAACCTGAACCCAACCTGAGCCTTACATGGATCTGCTTAATCTAGTTATAACTAGTTATAAGCCTGATTAAAGCTTCATTCATGTGTGTGTGTGTGTGTGTGTGTGTGTGTGTGTGTGTGTGTGTGTGTGTGTGTGTGTGTGTGTGTGTGTGTGTCTGTGCAGCCAAAACAGGAGTGTTCAGCAGGTCCTGGAGCTCGACTGGTCTGATAAACATGAGGCCTACATTCTGGATGATGAGTGTGGACGCTATCGCAGCACAAGTACAAACACACAACATCACGCTAACTCGGCTACAGCACAACACCAGTGAGACACACACACACACACACACACACTTGTAGATAATCAAATTATAACGCTAAGTGTCCTCGTGTGTGTGTGTGTGTGTGTGTGTGTGTGTGTGTGTGTGTAGTGTGTGTGATGTAGATGGCTGGATGAGCTTCACTCAGAGGAACGTGGCTCAGGCTGAGCAGGAGGAGGAGGCGAGTGCGGCGATGTGTGTGTTGTGTGAGCGTGTGCTGCAGGAGACCGCTGAGGATCTTCAGGCACAGTGCAACGCTGTAAACGAAGCCTTCACACAGCACTGCCACGAGCTCACACACGCCAAGAGCCTGCTGGAGCTTCAGCTTACACAGGTATCACACTCACACACGCAATCCAGCAATGTTCAGCAATATGTAGAACACAAAGCACATGGAGATCTTGGATGACATAAAAAGAAGGAAGAACACTGAGAATACAAATATCATGGAAAACGCAGAGAACATGGAGAAGACAGAGAGCACCAAAAACAAGTAGAACACAGAGAACATGCAAAGCACGTATATCATGAAGAACCTGAAATAAAGAAAGTAGGTAGAATGTGACGCATACAGAGAGCCTGAAGATTTGGAAGAACATGAAGCAGATTGAGAACATAAGAGTATGAAGAACTCAAATATCAAAGAGAGCATGAAGAACCTGGAGAATAAATTCTAAAGAAGAGTGGAAACATGAAGATCATGGAGCTCATAAAAAAATAGAACATAAAGAGTATGAAGAACAACGGAGACATGAAGATCACAAAGAGCATGAAGAACCTGGAGAACATGAAGACTACAGAAAACATAAAGAACGTGGAGCTGATGCTAAATGAATGATTACAGCAGATTCACAGAAGTCTAGAATTGGCTAAACTTGGCTTTTGTTTATGTAACTCTATATGTGTGTGTGTGTGTGTGAGAGCAGGTCCTGGAGCAGATCGGTTCTCAGGAGAGAAACATCAGCTCTCTGCAGCAGGCCGTGTTTGATAAAGAGGCTCCTCTGCGTGTGGCTCAGTCACGACTGCACTCCAGAGCACAGAGACCCAACATGGAGCTGTGCAGAGACCTGCCTCAGATCAGGTACACACACACACACACACACACACACACACATCACCACTGGTAGTTATTTTAGCATTTCTTCAGTTTACAATGTTAAAATGTGTGTGTGTGTGTGTGTGTGTGTGTGTGTGTGTGTGTAGTCTCCTCAGCGAGGTGGACCAGATCTCGGCAGGTGTATGTGCTCTGCAGCAGCAGTTGCGTGAGGCACTCGGTTCTCTCACTCGGCTGGAGGAAACCAGGATGCTGCTGGAGAAGGACATCGGCTGCAAAACTCACTCGCTGCTCATCGACCGTGAGAAGTGTTTAAAACACCGCACACTGTATCCCACCGTGCTCATACTGTCCGGATACTGACACACACACACACACACACACACGTCAGGGAAGTCGTCAAGGTTCTGCTGTGTTACCTTCTAGTTTGTCCTAAGTTTTGTCTTACAGGGTGATTAATAAACCTGATAATTACTTTGAGAATGAGACGGAGGTGTGGTCTCTGTGTGTGTGTGTGTGTGTGTGTGTGTGTGTGTGTGTGTTTGTGTGTGTGTGCGTTTGTGTGTGTGTGTGAAGTTCAGTAAAGGCCAAATTACTTTTTTGTTAGTCTTAAAAGAAGAGGTGTGACTTTCTGTGACAGTGTAATAAACCAAGACATGGCAACCCTGCATCAGTTTATAGATGAAGGTGTGGTCTGGCCTCTGTGTGGGTATGTGTGTATCAGTTTTATAGAAGGAGGTGTGGCCTATGTGTGTCAGCTTTATGAAAGGAGGTGTGGCCTGACCTCTATGTGTATCAGTTTTGTAGAAGGAGGCGTGGCCTGGCCTCTGTGTATAAAACAACATAAACAACACAAAGCTATACAACAGAAAAACCCAGAGTTAAGGACTAGTAAGTGTCCTCGCCACATAAAGTGCATCGTGTGCAACCTGGTACAAACAGTGCAAGACAACAAGAGACATTTTAGGACAAATACACAAAACACAAAGTAGGGGGGGGTAGAGGCGGGGGTAGAGGCGATAAGCGGAGACAGAGGGAAAACTCGTTTTTTACTATCACTCCTGCACACTACGTATCCCTAAACTTAAAATTTTTTACTTTTTCTTCTTTGCTTATCTTAATTCTTTCTGGCTTCGTTTCGCCATGCAGCAGCGGCGTCTCGAGCTCGTACCTTAATTCTTTGCTTGCGTAACAAAGCAAAAAATCGACCGAGTGACGACTCGTACATGAATTCACTCGTAGGTCAGGGTACCACAGTACCGTGCAGATACAGAAGTTTAAATAAACACACAATGTAACATAAAAGGTTGTGCATAACAGCAATAGCAGCAGTCAAATAGATGTGCAAAAATAAATAAATGTGTGTAAACAGTGGTGTAATAATAAAATGATATAATATGAGTGGTACTGAAGACATGAGGTGTGAAATAAGTGTGAGTGTGGGTTTGAGTTCAGATTTGTAGCAGCTCAGTAACACACAGTTGAGTGTGGGCGAGTTTCAGTTTCAGTTCTGTTCTGTTAAATAATATAATACATTTTTATAAAAGGAGGCGTAGCCTCTGTGGATCAGTTTTATGAAAGCAGGCGTGGCCTCTCTGGGTCAGTTCTTTGGAAGGAGGTGTGGCCTCTCTGGGTCAGTTCTATGAAAAGAGGCGTGGCCTCTGTGTCTCTGATTTATTGTGAACTAACTGAATTTTTGGTCTGTAAATGGCTTGTGAGTCATTCCTAGATTAGGAGGCGTGGCCTCTGCTCACCAGTCTTCGAAAAAGGAGCCATGGACTCTGTGTTGAAAAGGGGACATGGCCTCTCTCAGGCTTCAAAAAGGAGGCGTGGCCTCTGTGTATTAGTCTTAGAAAAAGGAGGCGTGGCCTCTGTGTATTAGTTTTAGAAAAAGGAGGCGTGTCTTCTGTGTATCAGTTCTCAAAAAGGATTTCTGGCCTCTGTGTCTTTTGAAATGGGGGCTTGGCCTCTATGTGTGTAAGTTTTAGTTTATGAATATTAAATCTTGATTACTATTGAAGTGTTTCTTGTAATAATTAAAATATAAAACTACCCTCTGTGTAATTTAGTTCCTGATGAAGACCTCTGTATTTTTTAATTGTTATTCTCTACTGTGGCCTGAAGGAGGCAGTAGAGGCTAGTGTGTGTGTGTGTGTGTGTGTGTGTGTGTGTGTGTGTGTGTGTGTGTGTGTGTGTGTGTGTGTGTGTGTGTGTGTGTGTGTGTGTGTGTGTATGCTTACAGGAATAAAACTGTCCTGAACATCGTGAGGTGTTTTATTCCGCCCGCAGCCCAACACCTTTGCCCAACAATCCCATTTAATATTTATTGAAGAAAGGCCTTGTACAATTTTTGTGTTTATCGTTGTGGAACATCTATTAAACCTTTTAGTTCCTGTTCTCGTCTACGTTACAGCAGCTATAAACAGCAGTTCCCTCACCTCTCTCGCTGGTTTCTCTTCTCTCTTTAAATTATTACGAGGAAACAAACCACGCTGATCGTGTTAGTGAGAAACACCTCAGCGTGAGCTCTCAGAAATTCACCTGACACTGGAGACTCCTGTCATACAGAGCATTTCATTGATGAGAGCAGACTGAGCATGTTTAAGATGGCAAAAATACACACATCCTTCACTCAGTAAAAGTGCAGATACTGGTGTTTTAAAAGAATCTGGTAAAAGTTAAAGTTCTGACTGCACTTTTTTTACTCAAGTTGAAGTACAGAAGTTTGGGCTCCGACATGTTCTTCAGTAAAAAGAAGTGATTATTACTTCCTGTTTTAGTGTCACGCTGGAAACTGAACCTCACGTTATATTAATATAAAAGAATTTAAAATGTTTTTCACTAATGAATGTATCCAGTCTGAAGATCCACTATGTAGAACACCAGCAGAGAAAAGATGATGATGATCAGGTGATCAGGAATGTGTCTGTTCTCAGTCATGTTTACATCACTGACGCCCTCTGTCTCATCCACGTTAATTCTTCTTGTCTTCTGCCTGCTCATTGTGAGCTTCAGAAACTAGTCTACGTCTGTGCTGAATGAGAGACAGGAAATGAACCACCAGTGGGAGATTGAAAAAGCAGCGCAATGACAAGTAACAGGTTGATGGACTGGAAAAAGAGCACAATGAGAAGATCAAATATTGATCTAGGGTTAGACAGACATTAAGGAAAGAGAGAGAGAGAGAGAGAGAGAGAGAAAGAGAGTGATAGACAGACAAAAAAATAAAGAGACAGACAGACAGGCAGAAAGATGAGAGAAAGAGTCAGACAGACAGACAAGAGGGAGAGCAGGAGAGAGAGAGATAAGAAGACAGAAGGAAGAGACATGTGCTAAAGCAAACAGAGAAAGTATAGAGAGAGGGAGAGAGACCAGGGATGGACAGATAAGAAGACAACAGAGAGAGAAAGATACAGACAGACAGACAGACAGACAGACAGACAGACAAGAAAACAGATTAGGAGATGGAATGAAGAGACAGGCGCAAAATCAAATTGAAAGACAGAGACAGAGAGAGGTGAAAAGAAAAAAAAACAGACAGCCTGCCTGAGAAAGAAAGTTTGAGAGAGAGATGAATACTGATAGAAAGATAGACAGTTAAAGTGAAACAGAGAGATGGACTTTTTTATACTTTTTACAAACCATTATTTGACACAAGTCATGTTTAATGTAAGATGGTGTCAGGTTGACTTGTTAAATAAATAAATAAAATGATAAATAGACAAAATCAAATCGGACCTGACAGTTAAAGGTTGTGTGATCATCTAGTTTAGTTCTGGTGCAAAGTGCAGTCCTTCAACTACAGAACACAGAGCGTCTCTACACCACCACACAGACTCCAGCATCCTCAGATCCTCCACACTCTTACACAAACACAAATCAACCAGAATCCTTCATTTCATTAGTCTGGAGAACAATCTGTTTGCATCACAGAGAGTATTTTGTGTTATTTTGTTTTCCTGCAAAAATAAAATGAATCATTTGGCACATAAACATGTTTCTCCAGACGCACTTAAAACAATGAATAAATCATAAAAAAGCAAAAAAGACCTTAAAAAACATTTTAAAAAGCCCAGTGACTGGACTGGACAGGAATGAAAGGGTTCCTCCGCTGCAGGACGGGTCTCATCGATTTTGTAGTTCTTCAACTGAACACGCTCCTCTGCTGTTATTGTGGACCTCCAGCGGAGTAGGAGCTGGTTAGTGACGTGCAGGGACCATAGTCCTGTACGTGCTGCCAGGTCCTCCCCTCGTCGCAGGTCTGCCCCTGCGACCTTCACCAGCTCCCGGAGTGTAATGATCTTTGAGGAGATCAGAGCTCTGGACTGTGTGAGGGCGGTTGCACGGGGAAAGTCCAGACGACTTTCATGTATAACTTCCATGAGCTTGAAGGACTGCATCCATGCGGTTTGGCAAGGATTCATACAATTTATTGATGATGTCATCAGGAATAGCAAAGAAAGCAGTCTTGCATGCCTCCCAGAGTTCATCAATATTCTTTGGTTTCGTCTTCCATGCTTCCTCTTTCATCCTACCCCACATATACTCAATGATGTTCATGTCTGGTGACTGGGCTGGCCAATCCTGGAGCATCTTGATCTTCTTCGCCATGAGGAACTTTGATGTGGAGATGGAAGTATGCGATAGAGCACCATCCTGCTGCAGAATTTGGCCTCTTTTAGGGTTTGGAATATAAGAGGTAGCTAAGATTTCTTGGTATTTTAGACTATTGATGTTCCACCCATTCCTTCCACCCTGCAGATCTCTCACACACCCCCATACTGGATGTAACCCCAGACCATGATTTTTCCAACACCAAACTTCACTGTTTTCTGGGTGAATCTCGGATCCATGCGGGCTCCAGTAGGTCTCCTGCAATATTTGCGGCGACTGTGGTGTAATTCAACAGAAGATTCATCTGAAAAATCCACCTTCTTACACTTTCCCAGCCTTGGCAAATGGAGCTCTGCTGCAGTGGAAAATGGGCTGGACTTGGATTTTTGAGCCTGACCTGGGCTTGATAAAACGTATCCAGTCTCTTCAAATCTTTTTTTTATCCTCTGTACTTGACGCTGAGACACATTGAAGGTGTCTGCCACATCAGCAGTGGATCTGGTCGTCAGGTTCTTGATAATCAAAACTTTAGTCTCAGGGTGAATCTTCTAGTCTAGTTGCAGTTGATGTGAAGGTCTGGTGTACTGGGGTTCTTTTTATACACACCTGAGACCTAATTGATCCATTATTAGTCACAGGTGAAGCTCATATGACAAGGCGACAACACTTATGTCTTTACATTGTATCTTCAATGTCTGATTCGGGTTCCTCCACCTTTGGACCTTTCTTCACCTGCTTTTTTCCTTGTCCCTTACCACATTTTTCCTCTTAGTTGGTACTTTATACAGAGGCTCATCTTCCGTCTCCCCCGTCCCCTTGCACTGGTGTAGTGACCGGTGTCTCCTGGTGGTGGCGCTGCACCCCTGTGCCTGCTTCTGCCAGAACTGCTCCAGAGTCGACTGTGACATTATCAGTTTCGCTCTTCAGATCTGATTCTGCAGAGCAGGGCTTCTCCTGGCTCGGTTCATCCAAGCAGGGCTTCACACACACACACACACACACACACACACACACACACACACACACACACACAATTATATGAATATAAACCTCTGCAATACCAGGAGTCCCCCCTCATTCAACTTGTCCTGAGTCACTGATCTACAACCACAACACACACAACACCAACACACACTCTCAAACACACACACACACACACACACACACACACACACACACACACACACACACACACACACACACCAAGATAAAAGAGCAGAGACTCTACCAGCAGTATTCACTGAACACAGTAGAGGCAGAACTGCACTTCAATGCACAAAAATGCAAACATTCAAACCGAATTCTTCACCAAATTGAACCATTTCATCACCACTTTTAACTCCCCTGACAAACTGTGCCACCTACTGGGCAGCACAGAGAGCTGCAAACTCACAGCCCACAACATACACACCTGTTATCTCTGGTGTTATGTGTCTGTATGTTTGATTCTTTGGCAATACGAATGTCCATATTTGTCATGCAGATAAATCAACCTCCCAATCTGGAATCTTGAGAGAGAAATGGAGAAACACGAAGACACGGAGAAACAGGTTCAAAGGCAGACAGAGGAACAGTATGCTACAAAGGTAGAGAGAGATCTATGACTGTAGTGAGGCCGTTCATTCGATTAACTTTTTCACAGGAACATCGAACATCAAATACAACATCAAACAAATAATGAGAAAAAAGAGAACTGAACCAGTACGATGAATAAAAGATAGTAAGTATGGACAGATCGGCTGTGGAGGAGTGTAAACCTCGCTTTATCCCGCAGCTGATTCATTTCCTCTCCCTGCACTCGGCCGGCATCACAGAGACACTTTATTACCCCAACAAGGCCAAAAGTTTGTGGACACCTGACCATATGGTTGCTAGGTGCTGCTTTTTGAACATCTTCCACTCTTCCGCCACTCGTTCCTATACATCTTTTGGAGATCTGTGTGAGATTTATTCAGACAGGAGGGTGTTAGTAAAGTAAGAGGAAGGCTGCTGATGAAGGTGAGGTGGTGAGAAGGTCAGAGATTGAAAGCAAGAGATCTTCCAAACCCAGGTGAAGTAGATCTTCATGCTGGAAGGTTTGAAGTCAAGTAAAGGGGAAATTTCATCCAAAAGACGTCCTGTACAGTAGTTTTTAGAGAAGAACCAGATATGAGTGGAAAATTCAGGTGTTCTAATAGTGTGCGTGTGTGTGTGTGTGTGTGTGTGTGTGTGTGTGTGTGTGTGTGTGTGTGTGTGTGTGGTGGATATTTGCATGTGGAATAAAGCCCCGGGCAGGATCTCTGCGGCCGGATTAGCGTCTTTTAATTAACTCTACACAGCACAGACGTTCTTCATTAGCAGTGCTGGTTTGTGAATGGACGTAGAGAAGGACAAGAGGAACAAGAGGACGGTTTGGAAGAGGGAAAACAAGTTGATGAAATGGTTAGTAATTGGAAAAAAAACGCATCCAATCACGTCACACCGCTGTGACCTCATCGACCTTCACCACATCCTGCACACCTTCCTGTCCTACACCTACATGCTGGAGGACTCCAGCTTCATCCAATCCTCCTCCGAGCTCTCGAGAAGTGTTTCCTTGCTCCTCTGTCACTTAATAAACGATCCCGAGAGACGATTAAAGACCTGCGTGATGAAAAAAAATCAAACGGAATCAATGTGCAGTAAATCTCATGTCCCTGTTCCAGTCAACTTCCTGTTTCAACCTTTTAAATGCAGAGGACTGGATTACAGGAATACGCTCTGGATAGAACACCAGGGGACTGTGCACACACACATGTGTACACACACACACACACACACACACACACACACACACACACACACACACACACACACACACACACACACACACACACTGCCAAGGGCAATTTAAAGTAATTCACATAATAAAAATAGCAGCAATGAGCTGTAAATCTTTCTTACTGTACAACATGTTCACATAGAGAGAGAGAGAGAGAGAGAGAGAGAGAGAGAGAGTATAAAACAGACAACAGTCAAATAAAGAGAGGGAAAAAACATGACAGACAGACAATGAGAGAGATAGATAGATAGATAGATAGATAGATAGATAGATAGATAGATAGATAGATAGATAGATAGATAGATAGATAGATGTATTAAAACAGAGACATGCAGACAAAGATAAAAACACAGAGGGGAAAGATGAACAACAGGTAGAGAGAGAGGAAAGCAGATAAAAAAAGAGAGAGTTCATAGACAGACAGAGAGATGGATAGAAAAGGAGTGAAAAAGGTATTAAAATCAAGAGACAAATGGACAGACAGAATAAGGGAGAGAGAGAGAGGGATAGAGAGAGGGAGAAAAGGAGAGGTAGAGAGAGAAAGAGAGAGAGAGCGAGAGAGAAAGAGAGAGAGAGAGCGAAAGAGGAAGAGTGGCAAAGACAAACAACATGTAGAAGGAGAGGAAGGAAGAGAGAGAGCGAGAAAAAGAAAGAGAGAGAGAGAGAGAGAGAGAGAGAGAGAGAAAGAGAGACTGAAAAAGAGATTAAAGGCGGTCATTTTCTTCATGTTTATTGCTTTTGCCAGAAAGAGTCATTTTCATTCTCGAGGAGTCGAAGGAATAAAAGAGTCGAGGAGTCACTGAGCAAAGAGTCATTGATGATCGAGAAATAAATGATTTGATTAGTTGTTGAATGAAGCAGTTGCTGAGTCATTTTGAGGAGTCAATGAGTCGGAAGTCACTGAGTCGAGGAGTCAAGAAATCGAGCAGTTGAGGAGTCGTTAATTTGAGTCGATGAGTTGATGAGTCCAGGAGTCTATGGGTTGAGGAGACGAGGAGTCGAGAAAGTGTACTGGATCAGATTCCAGCATTCAGTTCTCGCCCCTTTCAACATCAAACCTCAAGAGCCTTTCTCTTGGAATGACATTACGTCGCGTACACACGTCGCCATGACGACCTTTTTGGTGAGAAAGCAGAACATGAACCCTGTCCCTTCTGGATCAGCAGTCTGAAGGACAAAGGAATGAGGCTGGAATGATATGTGGATGGGGAGGAACGGTAATGTGACTTCTGACACAGTTTGTACAGCGTTGTGTTGTTTATTTCATATTGTGATGATCAAAAAAAAAAATAATTGAGAAGAACCTGTTCATAATCTCATCATTGATTCTTCAATTCTACAAGATTCAACAATGAAGCAAAATGAAAATCAGGAAAAATCCGGTTTGTTTCTTCCCTGAAACTTGATTTCAATCCATAAATGAAACAATAAATTCATAATAAGAATACACACTGTGTGGCCAAAAGTATCTGGACACCTGTCATTTCCATCCCTACTGTATGTGGTTCTTCTCCAAACTGTTACCACAAAATACCCACACCCCCCTGTCCTCTACGTCTGCTCCTTTCACACCAACTACCTGCATGCCTTCCCTCACCACATCCATAAACCTCCTCCTTGGTCTTCCTCTTTTCCTCCTTCCTGGTGGCTCCATCCTCAGCATTCTTCTACTGATATACCCCATGTCCCTCCTCTGTACATGTCCAAACCATCTCAATTTCACCTCCCTCACCTTGTCTCCAAAACGTCCTACATGCGCTGTCCCTCTAATAAACTCATTTCTAATCTTGTCCATCCTCGTCACTCCCAACAAACATCTCAACATCTTCAGCTCTGCTACCTTCAGCTCCACCTCCTGTCTTTTACTCAACGCCACTGTCTCTAATCCATACAACATCTCAGGTCTCACCACAGTCCTATAAACCTTCCCTTTCACAGATACTCTTCCTTAACAAATCACTCCTTCTATCACTCTTCTCCAACATGCCCATTGAAGTCTGCCCCAATCACTAATCAGTCATTCCTAGGTTCACTCTCCATCACTTTATCTAACTCACTCCAGAATTTTTCCTTCTCCTCCATCTCACAGCTGAGAGCTTAGACACTGATGACAATTATCATCTCTTCTTCAACTTCCAGCTTCATGTTCATCACCCTATCAGAAACTCTCTTCACCTCCACTACACTCTTACTGTACTCTTCCTTCAGAATCACCCCTACACCATTTCTCTTTCCATCCACACCATGATAGAACAGTATAAACACCTCCAATGTTCCTGGTCTTACTCCCTTTCCACTTGGTCTCCTGAACACACAGCATATCTACCTTTCTCCTCTCCATCATATCAGCTAACTCTCTACCTTTACCCATCATAGTACCAACATTTAAAGTACCAACCCGAACCTCCACTCTCCTACACTTCTCCTTTACCCTGCTGCCTCTGTAGACGTCTTCCTCCTCTTCTTCTCCTCATTTGGCCAACAGTAGCCCAATTTCTGTTGGCTAACGATACCTGTGGCGGTCGTTGGTAATCCGGGTCTTGACTGATACGGTATCAAATTCTGTTCCGTTCCGTTTACACTGGATGCCCCTCATAACCAAACCCTCCACATTTATCTGGGCTTGGGACCGACACTAAGAGTGACCTAACTTTTGCAACCCTAAATTAGGTTAGAAAAATAATAATTATAAATAATATTAAAAAGAAATTACACATCTACACAAATACATACATATAAACATAGGTACACATACAAAACACATGGCACATTAATATCCTAAGGTAAAACAGTATATGTTAGGCCAAATTATCCAGAAAATAGATTTGGATCGGCTCCCTTCAAAAAAAAACATAAAGGGATTTTGAAAAACTTTCCAGGTTCTATTTTAACAATATATGTGAGTTTTTCCAAAGCCAAACAATGAGAATTCTTGTAACCATTGTTGAAAAAAACGTGTTTTTCCAACGATTAGCTACTACAAGTTTTGCTTGTAATAACCCGAATAATAAAGCTAATCAGAGATTGTAAAAGTGCACGTTGCAGGGAAAATATTTAGTAAACAGAGTTTAGGACATTTGGGAAAATTTAGTTTTAACACCAGGGATAAAAAGTCTAAAACCTTTTCCCAAAAACATTCAACTTGGGGACATTTCCATAAACACTGATATAAAGTTCCTTTCTCTAGATCACATCTTATATATTGATTGTGAATGTTGGGATTAAATTTGTGTAGTAATTCTGGAGTGATGTATATACTCATAAACCACTTATATTTGCCAAAGTTTGAGTATTGTATTAATAGTCTGAGTTTGGGCCTTTAGGCAGATACTCTGCCACTCATCTTCTGATATTTTTAGATTTATATCTCGACAAAATGCCTTATGTTTATCTTCGTTATTTTCCCTGCAGTTGGTGGAGATTAGTGTATAAAATAAAGAAATTTGTCTACCCCCAAGGCAAATTAAAGTGGTTTAAAGCAGGGGTGTCAAATCTGGACTGCGGTGTAATTATATTTGACCCGTGAGATCATATCAGATGTGTATTAGAGCTGGCCTGCCAGTGTATAGCGCATACACCGCTAATACTACAAACCACAGAATGCTTTGTTAGTGCGTCGGCGTGTCAGTTGAGACCGCCAAGCGCCCCCTCCTTTTCTGTTGACAATCATTGGTATCCATGCTACCAGTCACCTTGGACAAACTTAATCCACCTCAAAAATGGCCAACGAAAACATGGAAAACAGGAGCTTTCAAGACAGGTGGGAGGAAGATTATCTGTTCACGAATGTAAAGGACAGACCTGTTTGTCTCCTGTGGGGAGCCACCATGGCTGTAACAAAAGAATGTAACATAAAAAGACACTAAAACAAAACACCACGACAAGTGCAAGGACCTGGACGTAAAGCAGAAGTTCGAAGAAAGGAGATGAAAGAAAGTCTGGTTTCACGGCAGACTGTGTTCACGAAAGTGAATTCACAAAATGAGGCTGCTGTAAAGGCTAGTTTTACTGTGGTAGCAGAGATTGTGAAATCGCCCTTTAATGAGGGCGAGTTTGTAAAAAAAGTGCATGGTTGAAGTTTGTGACATCGTGGGGCACATGATGTAGCATACTCCCTTGCTGTGGACGAGAGCAGCGACACATCTGATACTGCCCAGCTGTCAATCTTCATCCATGGAGTCGAGTCTGTGTGTTACAGAGGAACTTTTGGGATTAAAATCAATGCATGGCACAACCACTGGAAAAGAAATCTTTAAACAGGTATCCAATTGTGTAAATGAAATAAGGCTGCCTTGGGATAAACTCGTGGGACTGACGACAAGTCTTGTGCGGCCAAAAGAGTGGACTGGTGGGCAGGATTCCGAAAAAGATGCGGAACAACCATGCAGGTGAACTTACAGTTTATCCCTGCATAATACCCCAGGAAGCGTTGTGTGGCAAAAAACTGAAAATGGAGCATGTTATGAGCACCATAACAAGAGTAGTTAACTTCATCAGAACCAAAGGTTTGAATCACCGCCAGTTCAAGTTTTTTCTGAAGGAGTTTGGTTCGCACCGACGTGCCCTATCACACAGATGTGGGATGGCTAAGCCGAGGAAAAGTACTGAACAGATGTGAGCAGTTTGTGGAAAGAAAAAGGGAAAGCTCAGGGATAAACATTTCTGTGTGAGCTGGCATTTCTGTGTGACATCCTGAGCCATATCGATGTGCTCAACCTGCAGCTTCAGGGGCAGGGCCACGTCATCACAGACATGTACGCTGCCGTGAGGGCTTTTAAAACCAAGTTGTGCCTGTGGGAGACTCAGATGCTGCAAGGAAACTTGAGTCATTTTCCGTGCTGCCAAACAATGAAAGCGCAGATCTCTCCCGCCGTGTTGCCTAGTGCACAGTTTGTTGAAAAAGTTCGCCCAGTTTACCCGCCGATTTGCCGACTTTGAAGACAAGAAATGCAGATTTGAACTGCTCAGTAATCCGGTTGTGGTTGACGTGGAATCGCATCAACCAACCTCCAAATGGAGCTGATTGAACTCCAGTGTAGTGACACGCTCAAGAACGACTCTGTGGGTGCTCTAAGAAGAGATGCCAGGTATTCAAACTCGAGGAACTCGAAAGTCTACAGATAGAGAGACATAATAAGAAACGAATACCACTGATGTGTGTTTTATTTCCAATTGAATTTCTCATGTGTTTATAATATTAAACTTTGGTTGTTTCAGAGTCAATGTTTACGCAAAACTAAAGTTTGTTTCCATATGAAAAGGTTCAACATGACATACCTGGAGAGACGGAAAAACATGCACAATTGCAATTTTTCAATAAATATTGAGTTTGGCTCGCGACTTCATCCCAGTTTTTCATTTTGGCCCACTGTGATTTTGAGCTTGACACCCCTGGTTTAAAGTATCTTCAAGGGGTTGGATCCGGCTGAAAAGGAGAATGATGCTGTATTTTGTTAATAAAATTAAATTGGAGATAAATTCTTGGAAACTGAGTATAGTTTCATTACTAAATAAATCTCCCACCTGAAACCTTTTGTTGCCCAAATTTGGAATTCAGCATCACGTGTCCTAGGTGTTAAGTTAGTATTACCCCAAATAGGGGTAAGTTGTGATAACTGAAACCCCTCCAAGATGTTTCGAAACTTCATACCATACCACAATAGTATTTTTTGGATTGGATGTGGCTTTTTTTTAAATTTGGGTAGAGGTGCCGAGTACAAATACAGATCCAAGGGCAGTTATCGGAATGTACAGTACAGGCCTTGAAGTTCCTAAAGTTATCAGGGCATAAAGCATGAAAACAAACTGAGTTCTTCATTATTGAATGATTCATTAAACATATCCATCATTGGGGTTATCAATTTGTTGTGAAAGATCTTATATATGTCTATAGGCAGACTATCGGGGCCTGGCGATTTCCCACTACTCGCACGATTAATAGCTGCAGTCGAGTCGGCTTCTTCGATTGGTTGATCCAGTGCTTTGGAGTCTTCTTTCGAAAATCCCAGAGTCTCTCCCAAAAATGTTTTAGAGACACAAATATTCCCTGAGGGGTGATGATTTATAAAGATCTTCATGAAAGTTTTAAAAATCTTATTAATTTCCTGTTTAAATTCAGGAGTATTTTTTCTGAGAATTTCTTCTTTTAAGTCTTTGATACTTTGTTCAAATCATTTTAAGGGGTGGATCTATTGGTTTTTGAACTAGTAAGGCTGATCCCTAATAAAGGCCTTGAATGCCTCCCATCTTGTTGAAGCGGGGGTCTCTCAAAAATGTATCAATTTGGTTTCCTACAAAATGAAATTCAAGGTTATGTAACCATTTTCTGTTTGAACGCCATCTAGGTGGGTTTTTAACTGTTTCTCCAACAGTGTATTTCAGCGATGAAGATGCGTGATCAGATAAAACAATACTACTATATTCACAGTTAGAAATATAATCAATCAGGACTTTTCGAATAAGAAAATAGTCTATCATGGAGTAAGTATGAGAAAATAGGGACTAGCAAGAAAATTCTGTTTTTGTTGGATTGTAAAACCTCCAGATATTTAAAGTCCTTAATGTATTGATTTTCTATGTTCAAGTTCAAGTTTATTTCTATTGCACTTTTCACAATGGACATTGTCTCAAAGCAGCTTCACAGAATATTAGAATTGAAGGTAATGATGTGTTTATCCCTGATGAGTAGCCTGGGGCGACTGTGGAATGGAAAAACTCCCTAAGATGAATGAGGAAGAAACCTTGAAAGGAACCAGACTGAAAAGCAGAACCCCTCCTCATTTTGTAATTATAAATCTTTAAAACAATACAGAACACTGGAGAGTGAGAACTAACATAAGCACCGGAGTGTGTGATTATGAGTGATGTCCTTTCTACAGTTTTATACAGTCAGTTGACGTTGTGGAACCAGGAGCTCCTGAGCAACTCAAAAAATACACTATATTGCAAAAAGTATTGGGTCGTTGTTACCACAAAACTGGAGGCACTCGATTGTACAGGACGTCTTTAGATGGCGCTTTAATAACATTTTGCATTGACTTGAATTTGTGAACCCAAACCTGTTCCAGCATGGCAGTGCCCCTGTGTACAAAGTGAGCTCCTTGAAGATCTGGTTTACATGCTGTGGAGTGGAAGGAGGTGTGGCTTGTGTTATGCCAGTTTTAGAGGAAGAGGCGTGGCCTGTGTAGTGTCAGTCTGTGAAAAGAAGGCAGTGTTGTCAGATTCAGAAGTGGAGGTGTGGCATATGTTGTATCAGACTCAGAGAAGGGGCGTGGCCTGTGTTGTATCTGTCTCAAAGAAAGAGGCATGGCCTATGTTGTGTCAGTCTCAGGGGATAAAGGAGGCGTAGCCTGCATTGCATCTGTCTCAAAGAAAGAGGTGTGGCCTATGTTGTTTTAGTCTTAAGGGATAAAGGATGCTTGGCCTGTATTGTGTCAGTCTTAAAGGATGAAGGAGGCGTGGCCTGTAGTGTGTTAGTCTTAAGGGCGGAAAGAGGCGTGGCCTCCAGTCTTAATTAAGGAGGCATGGCCTATGTTGTGTCAGATTCAGAGGAGGAGGTGTGACCTGTGTTGTGTCAATCTTATCTAGTCACAGGAAACGTAATCATTGTGCAACTGCTTGTTATCGCAACCTCTTCACCGCTAGTGTTTACTCTGCCTATCGACATTTCTCGCATGCTCACGCGGACGCCCTTATTCTCTGACATACAATCATCTCGTCAATAGAGCTGAGCGGTTGAAGGTTAAGGGTCTTGCTCTGTAGCGTAGCGGCTCGATGGTGCCGCGAATCTGACTCCTGACCTCCCGATCAATAGACTCCCATCGTCTCACCGCCGTGCTCCCACTCATGCCGGATACACTCCGACCTCCTGTTTGGTCTCATGGAGTCTCTGCGTTTTTGCTTTTTTTTATTCCAGTAATTGTGTTTTCTCGTTTCTTTTTCCTCACGACTGAAGTTCCTTCACCTTGTCGGTGTTCACGTTCCTTACTTTGAAGACGTGAAGAAAGGAATCAAAAAGCAGACTTGTTTGGGCAAATGAGACTGAGTGCTGGATCCTGCTGCTAATCAAAAGGTTTTAATAGGATTCTGACACACACACACACACACACACACACACACACACACACACACACACAGCTTCATGAAGCATTATTAGATAGAAAGTGATTAAAAATGAATAAAAACACATCCCCACAGCTGTGAGAGAATGACATTTAGTTCTCATTTCTGTATTTTGCAAATAAACTATGACAGACTCGAAAACGAGAGAACATTCATTAGGACCTTGTTTTCTTTTCTCGTTCTTCTTTTCTTGATCGAACGCAAAAAAAGAAGACACGTAGCACACAATTAGCATGTAACGTGATTCTCGCCGCTCCTTGGACGTCCTTTTTTGCATGAAGCAATTCCCCATGCAGAGATTATGATGGAATTAAAACAGGCAGCCGAGAACGAGAGACTGTGGCTCGGAAAGAGGTGTGAAAATGGAGAGAGAGAACAAGAGAGAGAGAGAGAGAGAGAGAGAGAAAGAGAGTGAGTGGATGGTTACTGAAAATACCAAAGAAAAAAAACTTTCTGCTCTTCTGCAAACCCTCTTGAGGACCAATTAACACCTTTTAATATCTATCTATCTATCTATCATCTATCTATCTATCTATCTATCTATCTATCTATCTATCTATCTATCTATCTATCTATCTATCTATCTATCTATCTATCTATCTATCTATCTATCTATCTATCTATCTATCTATCTATCTATCTATCTATCTATCTATCTATCTATCTATCTGTGAGGCCGGATGTGTCCAGGTGTCACTGCTAAATTCACATGTGCACAGATCAGGCCTGTGGTGTCTCAGAGACGAAGGAGGCGTGGCCTGTGTGTCTGTCAGTCTCAGAAAAGGAGGTGTGGTGGTCTGCTCGACTGGTACCACCCTCACTCAGGGTAAAAGGTAAATATACGTCAAGGCTCTTCTCTGTTCTGCACCGAGGTGATGGAATGAACTTTCCCTAGATGTCTGAACAGAGGAGTCACTGGCTATCCTCAAGCAACGAGTAAAAACCTTCCTCTTCCTGAAACACTAGCACTTTTCCAGGTTTGCTTTCTAAGAAAAAATAAATAATAACAAAAATGAATAAATAAATAAAAATAAATACTCTCGCAGCAGTGTTATAGTCTGATTTATCTTAAATTTGTAATCCGTGGCCTGTGTTGTGTCAGTATGAATTAAGGAGGCGTGGCCTGTGTTGTGTTACTTTTATTTAGGGAGGCTTGGCCTGTGTTGTGATACTTTTAATTAAGGAGGCGTGTCCTGTGTTGTGTCAGTATTAAGGAGGTGTGGCCTGTGTTGTGTCAGTACTGATTAAGGTGTGTCCTGTGTTGTGTCAGTATTAAGGAGGCGTGGCCTGTGCTGTGTCAGTATTAAGGGGGCATGGCCTGTGTTGTGTCAGTACTGATTAAGGTGTGTCCTGTGTTGTGTCAGTATTAAGGAGACATGGCCTGTGCTGTGTCAGTATTAAGGAGGCGTGGCCTGTGTTGTGTCAGTACTAATTAAGGAGACATGGCCTGTGCTGTGTCAGTATTAAGGAGGCGTGGCCTGTGTTGTGTCAGTACTGATTAAAGAGGTGTGTCCTGTGTTGTGTCAGTATTAAGGAGGCGTGGCCTGTGTTGTGTCAGTACTGATTAAGGAGACATGGCCTGTGCTGTGTAAGTATTAAGGAGGCGTGGCATGTGTTGTGTCAGTACTGATTAAGGAGGCATGGCATGTGTGTATGTCAGTCTCAGAAAAGGAGGTGTGGCCTGTATTGTGTCAGGATTCAGTATGGCCTGGTTTTTCAAATTCCCATTTTATTGATCTTTCATGCAGATATTGTTTGGGAAGCTGAACTGAACTCTCCTGCGTTTGACATGTTTAGATAAGCTCGTTAATAACAGGCAGACGTGACAGATACGGCCACGTGTTGAAATAAATATCAGATTTTATCTCAAGTCACAAGAACAAATCAGATAGAAATCGGACATGTGACACGTATGGGGAATGATGACAAATTACACTGATGGGTAAGAAAGAAGGATAGACAACATCTGAGGCTCGAAGGTGGAAGTGTGTGTGTGTGTGTGTGTGTGTGTGTGTGTGTGTGTGTGTGTGTGTGTTAACCTTTTTTTACAATATGGCAAAAAGTTTCAAGAATACACACTTAAGACACACTTAGGTACACTAAAAATCGGACTTTTGATTTTAAATGAAAGAAATCATATTTTATCTAAATAAAATTTTGTAAAAAAAAAAATTGGATCCAGCTGGATCTTAAGATCGATCTTAATCTCGTATAGTTTTTTTTTTTGTATAGTTGATTTAAATTTTCGGTATGAATTGCAGTTCCTATTACTAAGCCGAAGGTGTTTTGTCTAACTTGTTAGACCCCCAGATGACGACCTGAGGATTTACGATTCATTTGTTTCACCTCTGTGCCGAGCTAAAATGATCTCAGACGGGCAAGTTTTTTTTCATGAGTTCAGAGTTTGCTTCCTCGACAACCTCTTGCTCCCAATCACCCCCCCATTAGCCGGAGTCAAACATAGCATGCACACGGGCAGGTGTGAAGCAGGACCCAGGATGAGAAACATACCTCCACAACCCGATACTCCACATGCCTGCCTTATCTGATCACTGCTGTCGTCATTCGCTGCTCATCAGCATTCTTTACACACACACACACACACACACACACACACACACACAATCACAGACACATACACACCGCTGGAGATGTGTCATATCTGTGAAACGTCCAAAACGAACATTTTTCACCTGGATGAATGACAGGTGGAGGAAAAAAAACTTCTGTGTATCTCATCTCTGCACATGACGGTTAAAACACACTCCCTTCTTTCTCTTTCACTTCTTTTTTTTTATTATCTTGTGTGTGTGTGTGTGTGTGTGTGTGTGTGTGTGTGTCTGTGTTTGTGTCTGTGTGTGTGTGTGTGTGTGTGTGTGTGTGTGTGTTTGTGTCTGTGTGTGTGTGTGTGTGTGTGTGTGTGTGTGTGTGTGTGTGTGTGTGTGTGTGTGTGTGTGTGTGTGTGTGTGGATGTGAGAAGTGAACTGCAAAGGCCTGCTTTTTCCTCCATCAATCACTAAAAAAAGCCCTAGACACACTGGTGACCCACTGTCCCTCACACACTTCTTCACAATTCTTCTGTATCTTCTTGTTACATTTTTCTTTAATCTAAACTGAATGTTTCTCCTGCATCTGACATGTTTAGATAAGCTCGTTGATGACGCGTGGCGTGTGAGAGACACCACTAGAGATACGGCTATGTGTTGAAAAGAATATCTGGACCAACTGGAAACAAGGTCACGAGAAACAGATTAGATACAAATCGTGACGAGGGATTGGACATTGTGTCACACGAAGGAAAGAAACCATGGTTGCAACCAAATTCTTGATTTGCAGGAGCCATGCGAGGGTTCAGCTCTGATGGCGAGGCTTAGATCAGCCTGAACTCTCGTCCTTCCTGCTTTTTGAGACATTCCTACCAGGAATGTCATTGTATTTTTTTTCCCCCTGAAGTATTTTCCAAAGTGTGTCGAATAAGATGCTGGGACTTCAGTCCAGCAACCAAATAAACACGTCCTGCTGAGAAAAAAGGCCATGTAAGGCGAGAAATTTACAGGACATCAGGACCTTAACACTTACCCACTACTTCACTAGTTAAAGCGAAACATGTGACAATTAGGACCCTCAGAGAAAAGTGCTACAGTGAGGAAAATAAGTATTTGAACATCCTGCTATTTTGCAAGTTCTCCCACTTAGAAATCATGGAGGGGTCTGAAATTGTCATCATAGGTGCAAGTCCACTGTGAGAGACATAATCTAAAAAAGAAAATCCAGAAATCACAATATATGATTTTTTGAATATTTATTTGTATGATACAGCTGCAAATAAGTATTTGAACACCTGTCTATCAGCTCGAATTCTGACCCTCAAAGACCTGTTAGTCTGCCTTTAAAATGTCCACCTCCACTACATTTATTATCCTAAATTAGATGCACCTGTTTGAGGTTGTTAGCTGCATAAAGACACCTGTCCACCCCATACAATCAGTAAGAATCCAACTACTAACATGGCCAAGACCAAAGAGCTGTTCAAAGACACTAGAGACAAAATTGTACACCTCCACAAGGCTGGAAAGGGCTACGGGGAAATTGCCAAGGGGCTTGGTGAAAAAAGGTCCACTGTTGGAGCAATCATTAGAAAATGGAAGAAGCCAAACATGACTGTCAATCTCCCTCGGACTGGGGCTCCATGCAAGATCTCATCTTGTGGGGTCTCAATGATCCTAAGGAGGGTGAGAAATCAGCCCAGAACTACACGGGAGGAGCTGGTCAATGACCTGAAAAGAGCTGGGACCACCGTTTCCAAGGCTACTGTTGGTAATACACTTAGACGTCATGGTTTGAAATCATGCATGGCACGGAAGGTTCCCCTGCTTAAACCAGCACATGTCCAGGCACTTCTTAAGTTTGCCAATGACCATTTGGATGATCCAGAGAAGTCATGGGAGAAAGTCATGTGGTCAGATGAGACCAAAATAGAACTTTTGGGTCATAATTCCACTAAACATGTTTGGAGGAAGAAGAATGATGAGTACCATCCCAAGAACACCATCCCTACTGTGAAGCATGGGGGTGGTAGCATCATGCTTTGGGGGTGTTTTTCTGCACATGGGACAGGGCAACTGCACTGTATTAAGGAGAGGATGACCAGGGCCATGTATTGTGAGATTTTGGGGAACAACCTCCTTCCCTCAGTTAGAGCATTGAAGATGGGTCGAGGCTGGGTCTTCCAACATGACAATGACCCGAAGCACACAGCCAGAATGACCAAGGAGTGGCTCTGTAAGAAGCATATCAAGGTTCTGGCGTGGCCTAGCCAGTCTCCAGACCTAAACCCAAAAGAGAATCTTCGGAGGGAGCTCAAACTCTGTGTTTCTCAGCGACAGGCCAGAAACCTGACTGATCTAGAGAAGATCTGTGTGGAGGAGTGGGCCAAAATCCCTCCTGCAGTGTGTGCAAACCTGGTGAAAAACTACAGAAAACATTTGACCTCTGTAATTGCAAACAAAGGCTATTGTACCAAATATTAACATTGACTTTCTTAGGTGTTTAAATTCTTATTCGTATCATACAAATAAATAGTTAAAAAATCATACATTGTTATTTCTGGATTTTTTTTTTTTTGTGATTATGTCTCTTACAGTGGACATGCACCTACGATGACAATTTCAGACCCCTCCATGATTTCTAAATGGGAGAACTTGCAAAATAGCAGGGTGTTTAAATACGTATTTTCCTTACTGTATCTACCCTCTTCTGCATACACGAATTTGCAGATGCCCCCCATCTCCCTAGAGTTTGAGGAGAGAGATGGAATGTGCCTCTCCCACTCCCAAAGCACAGTTATTTTGGGTTTATTTGGTTTGAGCAAAGCCTTAACCCTCTGTGTTTTAGGGTGCTGCATCATGGTTCACAGTGCACTCTGACCCCAGCTTCCTAACAGGTGTAACAAGTATAAAGCTAATTTCTTTTCTTTCCGGGATGCAGATATCTGTGGCATTAAACTTACAAACTTGCGTTTGCAACAAGTCTTAATTTATTCTTGGTATTTTAGTAAATCAAATTTGCATTTACAGTGTTTGGCAGAAGCCCTTATCCAGAGCAATTGGCAACCAAGAAGTTGAGGGTTAAGGGCTTTGCTCGGGAGCCCAGTAGTGGCAGCTTGGTGGTGCTGGGATTTGAACTTGTAACCTTCTGAGCCAGAGTCGAATGCCACCATTAACCACTGAGCTACCACATCATTTTAGGACATAATGATGATCATGACTTGGCAGATATCCTTATCCAGAGTGACTTACATTTATCTCATTCATGACAATTGAGCAGTTATGGGATTATGGTCCTTGCTCAAGGGGTCCAG
Organism: Silurus meridionalis; assembly: GCF_014805685.1. NCBI lineage: Eukaryota > Metazoa > Chordata > Actinopteri > Siluriformes > Siluridae > Silurus > Silurus meridionalis. Next base: position 3,904,109 of record NC_060907.1, read on the forward strand.
GAGTGGCAGCTTGGTGTGGCTCGAAAACCCAATGGTATAACGACTGAAGTATTGACCCCCTCTAGATTCTAGGAGCAAATGGTTTCTATGCTAGTCTCTAGAGCAAAGTTAGGTGGCAGGGGTAGAAGGCTGGGTCAGGGGGTAGTGTTGTGGGGCAGTCTTAGGGGCAGATTAGCATCATAGTCGGGGGCAAGTTAGAGACAGGGTCCAAAGGCATCCAAAGAGTTAGATGGCATCGATAGGGGTTTTGAAAGGAATGTTAGGAAGCTGGGTTAGTGTAGGAAAGTGAGGTACAGAGTTAGGTTGAAAGTTTAGGGGGCATGATTTTACTGGTGTCACCGTGATTGACAGGAGAGGGATGGAGTGTGTCCCTTCATCTCACAACACAGGTTTGCTTGTATGATTCATGGATGTTGACATCTGTGGCATCTGACATGCGAACTCATGTTTGCCATGAGAATGCGGATTTGAATGAATATGAGTATGAGAATATATATATGAGATGAGTCACCATGATAGAGCAAAATTACATTCATTCAAAATTTACATTAGTTAAATATCAGTACTGAATTCATCAGGATATGAATCAAAAATAATATAGTTTTCCTGTAGGCACTTTTGTAAATAGTGTGTGTTATGTTTCATCAGATGTACATGGAGCTGCAATTTGTTGACCTTTAGTTCTTTATACTTTGTCACAATCACAGCTATGACATTTATTGAATTTATTTAATTTTATTTTATTGCATGCAGCTTGAAAGGAACAAAGGAACCATCTCATCAATCATCTGTTTAATGAGCAAAGACATGAGTCAGCAACTTTATGTGCAGCAAGCATGACCGCTCTATAACCCTCTGAACTTTGAGACACGGGTTCACACCATAAACAAGTGGCAGCATTAAACATTCAGGACTTCCTCTGTGTGTTACAACACCAACAACCATGTCTTCACAAAGCTCGGTTTGTGGGCAAAGGTCAGAGTGTTTGCATCTTCAGCATATGAAGACATTCTTTACAACTGTGTGCTTCAGATTTTCTGATAACAATTTGAACATATAGCTGGGATGGTCAGAGGTGCACATACTTTTTATACTTACTGCAATACCAAACAAATTTTGTTGTATCACTACAATAACAATAAAGTCTCTAAGTATAAAAAGTGTAATACCATCTGAGGATACATTGATGAACTGTCCAATGGAAAGTAAGCGCCTGGTAACTTTTGCACACTTTAGGATCTTGAAGGACGTTTCAAAACGCATGTTTCAACACTATCGCCTTCAAAATAGTCCCCTTGCTCATCAATACGGAGCTCCCAGCGTTCCTCCCACTTCTGGAACGTGTCCTGGAAGTCTTCTTTTGGATGAATCTTCATCTTCTGGGAGAGGGCGAAGTCTGCAAAAGCCAAATCTGGCAAGTATGGTGGGTGCGGAAGAACGTTGTTTCCGGTGAGAACCTCACGTGTGAGTAGAGCTCAGTGATAGGGTTCATTGTCGTCATGGAGCATCCCGTCTATGATGAAATCGCAGACGTGGTAACGTACGTGTTGAGAATAGCACCGTTTTCACAGCTCCCGATGTACTCAGGACGATGTCTTTTAGCACAATGATTTATGAAGTTAAAAAAAATTTTAATAAATCCATTCTGTTATGAGTAAGTAATATGTTTTCACTAGATTTACATGGTTCTTCGTTGTGTTTATTGATGAAACATGCCAGACTCTCAAAATAAGGGTGATCAGGTTGTGAGATTAGGAACAGACTGGCAACATTTTATAGTATATCATTATTTCCAGATGGTTACATCTGACCGACATATTTTATTTACACCCATGTGCTCACCAGGGGAGAAATCTGTCTTCTCAAAAAAAGAAGAAAACAAGTTACAAGAAAAAGACTGAATTCCTTTTACCAGCTGGATGTATATTTTCTCTGTAACCCTGATTTTTGCTGGCAGATCACAACATTGCACAAATAAATCCTGTTAGAAGTGAGGAAATATTTTGGGAGTTTATCAATTTCATGGATGAGGTCATTACTCAGATGTAACACTCTGCAATATATTTTAGACGAGTTGTACGAGGCAAAGCCAAGAGAGCACAGCGAGTAGATGTCGAGAAGTTTTTATGTAAATTGAGGAATCATTAAAATAAAAGCGCTGGATTTCAGACATTTTGCTCATCCAGGATAATCTTATATTGCATGTTGTACATTCCAAGTCTTAATAATAGTATGTAAATTTTGCATAAACAGAACGACAATCATTGGGCAGATTCTAGGATTAAGTGGCAGGGGTAGAAAGCAGGGTTTGGGGTAGTGTTGGGCAGGGTTTGGAGTAGTGTTGGGCAGGGTTTGGGGTAGTGTTGAGCAGGGTTTGTGGTAGTGTTGGGCAGGGTTTGGGGCAGATTAGGTTCAGGGTCATCAGCAAGGTTAGAGACAGAGTCCAAAGACAGATTTAAATGGCAAGATTAGGGGACATGTTCAAAAAGGAAAGTTTGGGGACAGGATTCTGAAGCTTTTTTTTTTTTTTTCATTTTGCAATTAATTACAATGAGTGGTACCTTGACCTACGAGTTTAATTCGTTCTGTGGCCAAGCTCGTATCTCAATTTGCTCGCACATCAAATCAATTTTTCCCATTAAAAATACTTAAAATGCCCTTAATCCGTTCCAACCCTCAAAATGACACCCTATTTTTTTATCTTTCATGTTATTAAATAAGGAAAATAAATTTTTAAATAACAAATCTTGTATAAAAACATAATAGAAAGAGTATGTAATGATATAATAAGGTTTTATGCAGTGTACTTACCTTGGAGATGAGACGACTTGAGGTAACGAAGATGCTGGTGGAGGTGGAGAGTAGAGGCGATAAGCGGAGGAGGATGGAAGACTCGTTTTTTGCTATCACTACTACACTACGTATCCCTAAACTTTTTTAAAACTTTTTCTTCTTTGCTTATCTTAATTTTCGTCACAGTCTAAAGTGAGGTAGGGTTAGGGTATAAGGTAAGGGGGCAGGGTAAGGGTATAAAGTAAGGGGCAAGGCTAGGATATAATGTATATGGAAGGGTTTAGATATAAAGTAATGGGGCAGGGTTAGGGTATAAGAAAAGAGGGCAGGGTTAGGGTATAAGTAAAAGGGCAGGGTTAGGGTATAAGATCAGTGGGCAGGGTTAGGGTATAATGGAAGGGGCAGGATTAGGGTATAAGGTAAGGGGCAGGGTTAGGTTATAAGGCAAGGGAGCAGGACTGGGGTATAAGGTAACGGGCAGGGTTAGGGTATAAGGGAAGGGAGCAGGATTAGGTATAAGCTCAGTGGGCAGGGTTAGGGTATAAGGGAAGGAAACAGGATTAGGGTATAAGGTCAGTGGGCAGGGTTAGGGTATAAGGGAAGGGAGCAGGATTAGGGTATAAACTCAGTGTGCAGGGTTAGAGTATAAGGGAAGGGAGCAGGATTAGGGTATAAACTCAGTGGGCAGGGTTAGGGTATAAGGGAAGGGAGCAGGATTAGGGTATAAGGTCAGTGGGCAGGGTTAGGGTATAAGGGAAGGGAGCAGGATTATGGTATAAACTCAGTGGGCAGGGTTAGAGTATAAGGGAAGGGAGCAGGATTAGGGTATAAGATCAGTGGGCAGGGTTAGGATATAAGGGAAGGGAGCAGGATTAGGGTATAAGTTTAGTGGGCAGGGTATAAGGGAAGGGAGCAGGATTAGGGTATAAACTCAGTGGGCAGGGTTAGGGTATAAGGATAGGGACAGAGCTAATTTTCGAGGTAAGGGGGCAGTGTTAGGGCATAAGTTAAGATGGTATGGTTTGGGTATTAGATAAGTGGGCATGGTTGAGTTAGAGTTAAAAATCCAAAAGCATATTTTGTTCATTGGCCAAAGTAACTACTGTATATATGTTTAATGTTATATAAAAAAAACCTAGTAATTGAAGCTAGCTAACACAGAAGCAAACTGTGACCTGACTACAATAAACCTTGTGTAGATTAATAAACATCCCACACAGATAGCAGTAGTTGCAGGATCAAATCTTCTATGGATGAGAATTTGTATCTGAAAGGGGTCATAAGGCTGAACGTATGTGTAAGAGGAATTTAAAAAAAAGGATTGATTTTGTCCTAAGGCATTTTTAGAAAGAAACTTATAACCATCTACATTCCTTCTTGTGTATGTTTAAGGAATGTGTGGAACTACTGTACTGTAAGGGTTTGCTATTCCTGCTCTTGTGGAAAGAGTGTTTGTGATTAGCGTAAATAATTCCAGAGCATCCTGTCCTCAATAATGGCTTTGTGTTTGTTTAACTTTTATCTAATGCCCTGGGATCTGAGTGCAGCTTCTAATGCATGAATGTTTCTTTTACGCTCGACCAAACTGGGAGCTTTGTTTATGTGTTTCAGCAACAAGAATACTCTTGGGAAAAAGAGAGTTTAGTTCAGATGAACTGGAAGAAGGATGGATTTAAGATGCCATGGTGTTCTGGGGGAAAAAAGGGCTTAGCTTACTGGAGTGGAGGTGGAGTGGAGTGGAGTGGAGTTAGTTTAGTTTAAGTTGAAGCTCAGTGGAGCTGGAGTTAGTTATCTGGAAGTTAGATCGAAACCTTTTACTACTCATCGCTACTGATCTGAGCAGACAGAAGGCTAGGTGACGACTTTAACAGACATGTTTTCTCAAATCGAAGCAATTTTTTGTACGTTATAAGACTAGATCAAAGGGCAAGATCTGCTCTGGTTTGTTGAATGCTGGAAAAACATCATCTGGTCTTCTTATGTTTTTGAACTGTGCAGTTTGGGTGAGTGTGTGTCTTCTGTAGCTTCAGATTTGTGTCACTGGCTGACAGGACTCGAGCCTGATGTGGTCTTCTGGAGCTGTTGCACATTTGCATCAATGTTTGGTGTGTTAATCTATCAAGACATGCAGAAATCGGGAACTTCCTGGAACTGCATATGTGCTGTATATAAAGTTAACATAACATATCTGGAGAGGATCTATTTAGGATCATATACTGAAGCAGGACAAAAATGTATTATCTTTCTCTCTCACTCTGTCCTGTCATTCTATCTCACCCTCCCCATGGCCTTTTCAACTCTACAGGGAGAGGGTGAGGGCCCAAGTGCTCTCTCTCTCGCAATAAATGTTCCTATATATGGGTGGGTTGAAGAGTTCTCTCTCACACACACACACACACACACACACACACACACACACACACACACACACACACAAAACCATCTGGGCATCAACCTTTAGAGTTTATGAGAAAAAATCCCACCAGTTCTCTAATGTTCCTCATGTTCCCACCATCGGACATAATGCCAACTTGTCTACAAGGTCAGAGGGGAAATGTGACTGAACGAAACAAACAAAAGCATGGGCAGTTACTCCAACAACTTCCCCTTCACCCACTACCCCACCCACTTCAGCTCTCAGCTCATATCTCATGCCCCGAACATTAACCACGTGTTGTACATCAGCAAGGAATTGAAACAATCCCAGAAGGCGTGTTTTTCCAATCTGACCTCTGATTCAAAGCCAATGCTAAGAGGAGAGAATTTAGAGGCATCGGTTTGGAGAATTTCTGCACTATGGAAAAGCTGGCAGCATCGCTACAACAGCAGTGCTGCCATTATTTTTGGCTACTGGGTGACTTGATTGAAGGAATCTGTGGGAAGTTAATAAGACCTGAGAAAGTAGGGCTCGAGGGTGTGTGTGTGTGTGTGTGAGTGTGTGTGTGTGTGTGTGTGCGAGGGTCGAAAAGACAATTGAGCTGGATCTTAATTTACGGCAAGAGGGCGAAGTCCGCAAGTCCCACGAGTAGGTTGGTTCTCCGACAATCATCATGTACACATCGTTGAAAGGTTCAGACATTTTTGGAGGTTGAGCTCTGTAACAAATCTCACTGGTTCCATGCTGGAAGAAAGAGAGACTAGTTATAGTTCACCAAATGGAGCGTCCTTTAGTTTCTTTCATTTTCACCCTGCTGTATTCCTTCCCAGTACTCACACTGGGGCTCACCCACACTCTCACGGTTCGGGACACCTTCCCTCAGCATACGCCCAAACCCAATCATGGATGGGGCCATCTTTTCTCACCGCTTTTCTCTCTTTAGCGCCCGCCTGAGCTCCTTCGTGGAAAGGCACATCTTTCTCTCAATCACCGTTTGGTGACCCTTCTGCTCTTCTCTGTTAGGTGTCTCTCTCTTTCCCCGAGGCTGGTGTCTTTCTCCTCTTTATTGGCGTCTTAGGACTAAAACAGAACACACTAAATAGGCCCATTAGCTACAGGTTTAGTCTTACCGCTCGTTCCGTCCGACTCGTGAACTGCTGCCACAAGCTCGTTCAAGGTCTTCCTGATCTTTTGTCATGTTCCGCTCCTTGAAGCTCGCATTATGTCATGGCATTTACGTATGTCAAACATACGTCATGTCAAACAACTCTATGGCTGCTTTGCCCAGAAATTTAAATCTGCTCTTTGTTCTAACTTGCTGTCTGGGATGATATCGCAGGCGTGGTAGCCCACGTGGTCAGAATAGCCCCAGTTAGCCCAGTCAGTGGCTGATTCAGTTGATTGCAAAAACCTGTGTGTTCAATGCTCTGAACTCCCGAACGTCCATCCCATCACAATCTACTTTCCACACTGACACGATTTGGACAAAAGTTTGTAGCCGTATGACCATGAGATTGCTTTGTGCTTCTTTTTCAACACATTTCAAAATTGCTCTTATCGGAAGTTCCACTCTTCTGGGAAGATGTTCCAATAGATTTTGTGGAGAATTGTGAAGATCAGGTAATGATGTAGTTGAGGTGAGAGGGCCTGGGGTGCAGTCAGCTATTACATTCATCCTATAGGTGTTCAGGAGCTCTATAGCAGGGAGATCTTTTACACCTTCCAACCCATGTAGATCTTCATGGAGCCGGCTTTAGTTTTTTTTGGGGGGGTCTCGTAGTTCAAGTGCAAAGACGTCCTATACAATGGTGTGCCTCCGAGTTCGGTGAAGAACCACGTATGCATGGAGAAGTCGGGTTTCCCATTACTTTCCTTTATAGTGTATATGCTGTATGCTGAACACCATCATAGAATATCCTGGAATTGAATGTTCTTGAACTCGACTAAAAAAGCAGCACTGAGCATCAGCACTGAATCACTTGCATTTTTCTTTCTTTCCTCCTTCCTTTCTATCTTTTCTTTTTTCTTTTACTTAATCGCCACTGCATGGTTTTAACCCAGGTCATCATCTCCGCCTTCGTTCTCTTCTCTCAGTGTGAAACGAGCGAGCTGACATTTGCGATGCCAAAAGTCAACTCTCTCTTTCTCTCTCTCTATCTCTCTCTCTCTCTATCTCTTTCTTTCTCTCTCTATCCTCCTCCACCTTTTTTCCTTCTTTTTTTTCCTCTTCAGTAACCTCAAACGAGGCCTTTTTTTAACTTGTTCGAAATTCAAATGAATTCAGTTCATCAGCAAAGTTCCACTGCAACGCAGATGAAAAAAGAGAGAGAATGAAAGGAGGGGGGGAATTATTTTTATTCCATTCTTCCTCAGCATTGTGCTGCATGTATTTCCAAGTGTTAGGTTGTCACTAAAATGGCTGCCCATGTGGGCTAATTACAAAGGGCTGCCCGGGGGCGGGACAGAAAGCAAAAAAAAAAAAAAAGAAAGAACTGCTTTAATTTCATTCTCGTGGTGAATTGTGTCAGTTGCGCTTGAATGATTTGGGGTTATTTCGATGTCAGTAGGTTCGTTTGCATATAATCAGTTTAAAAGTCCAATCTGAATGAAAATTCTCCATGTAAACATCTTAATCGAAATAAAAATCCCCAAACCAAATGAAATTGTAATTCTGCCATGTGAACGCAGTAAACTGATATAAGACTCGTTACTTGAGAAACAAAATGCTCTTCCTTGAAAGCCTCCTCTTCACCTGGCGTCCGTATCAGATCTCGCATCGGCCCATTCATCATTCCCTTGCAGAAGATATACACGATATTTACTGTGCTCTTGTGAACACTTGATTGAACACTTGAACCGCGACACATATAATTAGGGGAATTGGATTTCTGATGGTTTCTTCTTCTGGGACTAAAGATCCCTCTACCAGTCCACACAAACGTGTGAATGACCGACGACTCAGCGAAAGTTTAGTTTCCATTCCAGCTCACTAAATTCCAGCAATACAACCCGCTCCAACCAGTCCTCACTATGGACCTTCATCCACACGCTTCTGCTTGGTAGGATTGAGATGCTCCTTAGAGATGCAGAGCCACCAAAAAGCTCAGCTTCCTCCACCCGTCTTTTCCTCAGACCTTCCAGCAGTAGTTTGCTTACAAATTCACGATGTTGCTTGATTAGGGGGCAACACTTTACATAAGAAATGATGGAACTCCATGTGGACAGGACGGGACACAGGCTTTCCGATTATAAGCTCCGGCACATGTAAACGCCATCGGATTAGAGAACGTCTCATTAAACAGTCCACCGAATCTTTGAATCGAAAATGATTTTAATTGGAATGACAAAAAAAGTGTTTGTGTCTTTTTGTGGGTTTTTTTTTCTTCTTATAACCCTGTCGAATTCTGGACTCTGATTGATGGAGAGGATGCGGTATCTTTACTATAGCAACGAAATGAATTGAGAAGCCATTGATATGCTGAATGCATGTATCGTGGTTCTTGTGTTAGTGTGTGTATGTGTGTGTGTGTCGGTGTGTGTGTGAGTGTGTATGTGTAAGAGTGTGTGCGTGAGCATGTATGTAAGAGTGTGTGTGTGATTGCATGTGTTTTGTTTGTGTGTGTGTGTGTGTGTGTGTGTGTGTGTGTGTGTGTCAGTGTGTCAGAGTGCATGTGAGTGAGTGGTAGTGTGTGTGTATGTAAATGTGTGTATGTGTGTTAAAGTGTGTGTATGAGTAAAGGTGTGCATGTGCATTATGTGTTTTAGACTGAGTGTGTGGGTGGGTGGGGGTGTATGTGTAAAGGTGTGTAAGTGCATGAATGTGTGTTATTGTGTGTGTGTGTGTGTGTGTGTGTGTGTGTGTGTGTGTGTGTGTAAGAGAGAGAGACTCGGAAATGAATAATTTGGATTTGCTGCAGATCAGATGACAGAAGTCCAGATGGCCTCAAGTCTGAGGATGAAACAGAAGCAACAGGCATTTCAGTGTGTGTGTGTGTGTGTGTGTGTGTGTGTGTGTGTGTGTGTGTGTGTGTGTGTGATTTATGACTTACTCATATTTGAGTATTTCTGCAGTGACTAAACATTTGTACAACAGCTGATAGGAGAACAAATGAGGCTTTGAGTGCGCTGGATAAACTTCAGTGGTATAGAAAGTGTGTTCATCATGACCTCTGTGTGTGTGTGTGTGTGTGTGTGTGTGTGTGTGTGTGCGTGCGTGCTGAAAAATTAGGGAACGCACCTACCACCTGTTTATTTATTCATACGTAACTGTTGTTATGTACTATGTGGTACACGTCGGGGATTTTCCCGTATATTATATAGTCATTAGGAAACATGTACAATAGCTGGCTCACTCTGGTCGGACCTGAAAATAGACGCTACTATGGTTACAGGTGTTTATAAGCAACACATTCATTTAAAACGCTGATCAACCTGACTGCAAATTACTTGTGGCTTCAAGGCTCCAAACTCCTTCCAGCCAATCACAATACAGTATTTACACTCACCATAGTGTAATGTTTAATAAGGTGAGCAGGATGAACCCGGTCAATGTCTGAATCAGACCCTTCTGCAATATACCATGTTTATTTTATCAGTCAAGTTTCATTTTTGGTTCTAAAACTAAAAACTAAAAATAACCATTAGAGAACAATCTGTTTGGGTTTTCTTTCTGTTAAAAAAAATCCCATCGATATTCTGTGAAGAAACCTAAGGAGAACGTTGTGGGAACGGTATAATTTGCCCTACTCGCCTAACAAACCCAATGAAAACCCATTGCTAACATTAGAGGAATTCGATTCTGTGCTCTTTTTTCACCGCAGTGAGATGTTTAGTACCATTTCATAAAGAGCCTTGGTGTCAAATTTCCATTCACCACAATAAACCCACATTTCCTTATATTCTGCTTCATGTCTTGTTGTTGTTTAGCACTGAACCAGTGAAAGTAGACTCATGACTATTGCGATTTTATGTGTTTCTTCGTCAAAATGATGCCACAAAGTACAACAGTTGAATAGAATGTAACACATAAACCCCGTTTCCCACAATGCACTATGGCCTACAATCATGGCTGCCACCAACTACAATCCTCAACACCTCACCTAAAGTCTAACCAAACACACACTTACCCTAAATATTCGGCTCACAAGGATGCGCTCCATAACTTCTGTTTTATTGTTTTTCATACCCTGGTTGGTGTAAATACTAGGCTGTGATTGGCTGGAAGGAGTTCAGGTGTGATCTAGGTAATGAATGTGATGCTTATAAACACCTGTAAGCATAATAACATCCAGTTCCTTTTCCATACAGAATGTACTTATTTCCTAATGACATTCCTGTGCTCTATAAAAGATTTACTCATATTGGGAATATGGCCATTTGGATAAAGAATTTGAAGTGGAGAAGAAAACATTACAATGAGGAATATAACAACAAAAAAATGGCATGAAGAGTTAACACCAACAGCTTGAATCCTGTAAGATATCATGGTATACATAAACAGGTTAATTTAAATCCTGTAGTAAAATCCTGCAATGCTTAAATAGCTTTGGATTATCACTTCCTTAATCTTGCCTTACTTCCTGTTTTATTTTTGCATTTTGCTTTTAGATTGCTTTTTGCTGACCTTTTGCAAGTTGGTCATTTTGTTTTGAGGGTTGAATTTGTCTGCTTGTTATGCTAGTAAAGATCCTAAACTACTGTTTTTACTTATTACACAGTCTGTTATTAACTTGTCTGTTACAAGTTGTAATTGGGATTTGTGGTGCACTTTTCTGGCTACAAGCTTCAGAATCCTGTGCAGACATACATTGTACCCGTCAAAAGTTCAGACATGCTTTCTCCTTAAGTACTTTTTTTTAGTGTTTATTATTTTCAACTTTGTACATTAATACTGAAGAATCTAAGCTTTGAAAGATGTGGAATTATGCAGTAAACAAAAAAGTGTTAAACAACCCAGAATGTGTTTTTTTGTATTTCAGATTGTCCAAAGTAGCTCCATTTAGCTTTAATGACAGTTTGACAAACTAATGACATTCTTTCAGCAGATTTACGAGGTCGTCGCCCGAAATGTTTTTTAATTCACAGGTTTGTCTTATCAAGAGTTCATTAATGACATTTCTTGCCTCCTTAATGTGCTTCAGACATGCGGTCCCCAACCTTTTTTGCGCCACGGACCGGTTTAATGTCAGACAATATTTTCACAGATTAATACAACAAAATAAAATTATACGACCATAAAAACTGGTATTTTCTTAATATAATAATAAATGTGAATCCACCGTGTAGTTTTTTGTTTATTTTGCCCCTATAAGAAGGTAGCGGATGGAGGTAAGACATGTGACTGAGGCATCATGACATGCATCAAGAGTGAGTCATAGACAGATGTGGTGGAGAGAATCCGGTCATTTTCCAAAATAAAACCATTCAGAATCAGATCATAAATAAAACGAAAATAATGTAAGTTATGTATTCTTTCTGTGCGGCCCGGTACCAATTGACTCACAGGCCGGTGCCGGCCCACGGCCCGGGGGGGGTTGGGGACCACTGTTCTACATAATTACATACGTGTTCTATCATAGTTTGGACGTCTTCAGTATTAATGTACAATGTTGAAAGTAATAAAAAGGAGTCCAAACATTTCACAGGTACTGAATATCATTTTTTTATGTTATTTATTTATTTATTTGTTTATTGAAGATTTTCCTGCTGTGAGAGCAGGCAGGGTTCAGTCATATTTAATGATGAAACACTGCAGGCACCCAAGACAAATCCACAGGCCTTGGTTAAGCAAGTCAAGATAATGTTATGGATCCATCAATTTGCAAGTTTGATTTTTATGCTCTAACAGAGACTCTGGGTCTAAAACACTGATGGAAGGTCTGAAAGGAAAAGAGGAAATCTCCCACACACACAAACACACACAAAAAAATGATGAACCTAGGGATATTGATGGATAGTCAGATATAGAGGGAGTCGGAATAAAATGATAGTTAAACATACAGAGGAAAGGGCATGAGGAAGGCGAGAGGTAGATGAAATTTTGTCAGAATGGATGAACAGACAGAAAGGCAGGCAGGTGTGAAAGTGATAATGATGGAGTGGGTGAGTAATGTTCATTTTTCTCTGTCTTTTAAATAAAACACACACACACACACACACACGCCCTAAACGTATATAGTTTTGTGGTAACAGTGTATTTGTCGACATGCTTTTGGTACAAAACTGAAAAAAGATCAAGTAAAAAAACCTCACTCAAAGCTAACTAATACTTTCTATGAACAAATAAAATGCCATATTGATTAAATGATTATCATAATGATCATCAGCTTGCAAACTTTGCTAATGTATGCTAATCTGACAGGATTTTATTAGCCTGCTAATGTGTGTGTGTATAAATATATAGATTTGATACTTAACATGTGAACATATAAAAACCTAATTGTAGTTCTATTGGTTGCTTTAGACATATATAATAAAGTATATGTACAAATATGTGGAAAACGTTTTTTTTTTTTACATACTATTTATTGTTTCTATACATGTGTAGGATACATATACTTTATATATTGTATAACAACATCCATGATACAGTAAAGTACAGGATAATATACCTGATGTTGAGTTATGGGATTATTTATTATGTGGAAAATAGTGTTGCATAGATGTTAACGTACAATTTGCTCAAGGATCTATTCCACATTAATACACTAGAGAGTAATTTGAGAAGTCAGTCTTGTGCTTATTTTAAGCATCTCTTCTGTTGGATGTACAACTGAGAAATGCATACATGTAAATGCAGGGGATTGAAATTATTCACGGTCTTATTTGTGCTTGTCATTAAACTGCAAATTAGCAGAGCTCCGAAAAAAAAACTCTCTGGATTGTTTTTTTTTTTTTTTTTTGCTTGATTGCCACTTGATTTTCCATCATTAAATACATTTAAAAATAACTTTTAAAGAATTGTTCTTTTTTTATGTTAATTTTGTTGTGTAATTAACATTTAGATTTAATAACAAAACTGAAACATTTCCCTTATTTTTGTTATTTATATATGTGATTTATGCATTTAAAACGTATTTAATTTACATATATGCACTCAAAAATGATTCTTGCCACTAGTTGAAATTAAGCAAACAATTTAAAACAGATATATTTAAAAGATAACTTTGGTTGTTCCAAATTACTAACAGGAATGTAATGCATTGTGCTTTACAGATGACACCTTTATGATTTTCTTTTTTTACTGCTAAACATTTTACTTTGCTAATATGCTAACTCAAACAAATATATGAATGTTCTCTAAATATTGATGTTTATATGATTTCTCATGTTAGCAATTATTTGTAAGTTTTTGTAATCAATGTAAAATATATGCGGTCGCCTTTTTGCATCATATTTTAGCAAATTACATGTGTATGATTTGTCATCTCTGTATTCATTTTACTTTGCTAGAAATGTGCTTTGTAAATATGCTAAAAACAGTGAACAAACACACTTAGTCAACTGTATATGAAAGTTATCTTCATTTAGGGTTTTGATTTTAAGTTAAAACCAATTGCATGAAGTGAAATATGCATTTCCATCCTAAGTTATTATCTACTTTTAATATTTCAGAGTCCTCATCAGTGTTTCATCATTCCACATTCTGCGATTTTGTCCAGTTTGGGACAATCAATAAATTACGTGGAATTTTTAATTTATTTATTTTTTATTAAACTTTACTTTACACGTGTCATTTTTTTGTAAAAGGGTTGATATGTATTTTTTACTTTTAGATATAAGTTTTGGGAGTGATAATATTCCAACATTTTTCACTCTAGTTAGGGATAATCACTCAAACGAAGTGTTTTAAATTCCAGATCAGGAGAAAATGCAGATCGATTACAGTACCATGCTATAATATCTCAATGTTACTTTGAAAATGTGAAAATTTGTAATGTTACAATTTTACAGTTTTGTTACATTGTGTTTAATGTTAGATTTGGTTTCTTGTTGATTTCTGTTACTTGTTGGCACACAGGTTTTAAACAGTTGCTTTGAGTACTGCATCATGTCCTGCAGCTTGTTTTTGTTGACTCTGGAAGCAATTATGAACCAACAATAAATGTTTAAAAATGAAACATGTTATTGATCATTTATGTAATAGAATTAGGGAATTGTATGAAAGTTATATAAAGTAAGTAATAGGTTAATAGAAGAGTAAATGTTATGTATTACACATTTAAATCAGAGTTCATCAGTTTTTATAATGTTTGTTTAATTCATACATGTGTGTGTGTATATATATATATATATATATGTGCATGTCCACTGTGAGAGACATAATCTAAAAAAAATCCAGAAATCACAATATATGATTTTTTAACTATTTATTTGTATAATACAGCTGCAAATAAGTATTTGAACACCTGTCTATCAGCTACAATTCTGTCCCTTAAAGACCTGTTAGTCTGCCTTTAAAATGTCCACCTCCACTACATTTATTATCCTAAATTAGATGCACCTGTTTGAGGTCGTTAGCTGCATAAAGACACCTGTCCACCCCAGAAAATCAGTAAGAATCCAACTTCTTGCATGGCCAAGACCAAAGAGCTGTCCAAAGACACTAGAGACAAAATTGTACACCTCCACAAGGCTGGAAAGGGCTACGGGGAAATTGCCAAGCAGCTTGGTGAAAAAAGGTCTACTGTTGGAGCAATCATTAGAAAATAGAAGAAGCTAAACATGACTGTCAATCTCCCTCGGACTGGGGCTCCATGCAAGATCTCACCTCGTGGGGTTTTAATGATCCTAAGGAAGGTGAGAAATCAGCCCAAATCTACACGGGAGGAGCTGGTCAATGACCTGAAAAGAGCTGGGACCACCGTTTCCAAGGTTACTGGTGGTAATACACTAAGACGTCATGGTTTGAAATCATGCATGGCACGGAAGGTTCCCCTGCTTAAACCAGCACATGTCCAGGCACTTCTTAAGTTTGCCCATTTGGATGATCCAGAGAAGTCATGGGAGAAAGTCATGTGGTCAGATGAGACCAAAATAGAACTTTTGGGTCATAATTCCACTAAACATGTTTGGAGGAAGAAGAATGATGAGTACCATCCCAAGAACACCATCCCTACTGTGAAGCATGGGGGTGGTAGCATCATGCTTTGGGGTGTTTTTCTGCACATGGGACAGGGCGACTGCACTGTATTAAGGAGAGGATGACTGGGGCCATGTATTGCGAGATTTTGGGGAACAACCTCCTTCCCTCAGTTAGAGCATTGAAGATGGGTCGAGGCTGGGTCAAAGATTTAAAAAATCTTTTCAGAAATCCTGTCAGGTCATGTTACTGTATTTTATCAAGATGCTATCCTATTCACACATTTTCTGCACTTTCAATATTTGACTCTGTGTGTGTTTAAAAGTGGGACATTGAAAATTAGCACAATATTGAAGTGTGTTTGTTTAGCAGAACAGAACATCCAGCTAGCTAGCCACCCCGATGGCTAAGACAATCTTAATAAATCTTTTAAAATGACTGCAGGAGGAATTTTAAACTATCTGCAGATATGGAAATGACTCAGTAAAGAAACTTTTTTAAGGTCACTGTTGTAAAATATCAATTGGCTGTGATCCACCCGGGAACCAATTATAGAACAAAACTAATTCCCTGCTATGTTTCAATCAATAACCTTAATGATATCCTTGAAAAATGAGGCTTTAATTCCAAAAGCATATAACCGTATAAAGATTAACACTTGTTCCCTAAGCGCATTCTCTCATGCCTTCTCGGCACATCTACCAACTTGTTATCGCGATGTATGCAGTTCGAGATTAATCGTTCCCCCTGAAGTCTGTCTCTGATTTTACATTCGAGTGAGCCTGCTGGTGCCCATTATGTAGCCTGTTTAATGGTCTACACCAAATGAGTGAGTCTATAATACAAGATATGCCATTTGTAAGCTTGAACACAATGCCAGTGGTGGACGAAGTACATAAACAATGCAGTTGAGTTAAAGTAGAGCCACACCTGGTAAAATAGGACTCCAGTATAAGTAAAAGTGTCCTTTTAAACTTTTACTTGAGTAAAAATTCAAAAGTATTTGGCTTCAAATGTATGTAATGTTCCTATTATAATAAAAGACTTAATTACTTAATCACCTGTGTTTATGTGAAAAGACTCGAATGTGACTCGAATGTGAGCACACTGATCTATTAATAGAATGATATTAATCTCAAACACTGATTAATTTCTATTACAATTATCATGAGAATAAAAACCTTCTTTTC
Organism: Silurus meridionalis; assembly: GCF_014805685.1. NCBI lineage: Eukaryota > Metazoa > Chordata > Actinopteri > Siluriformes > Siluridae > Silurus > Silurus meridionalis. The sequence continues at coordinate 3,920,550 of NC_060907.1, forward strand.
AACTACTTAAAGAAAAAAACGTATAAATAAGGCCACGGGTGTTGTGGAGTTTCTTCATCATTTATTCCTCTCTAAATGTTCTGCTTGCTGTTGAACTGATGCTGAAATGTATGCTGTTGATCAGTAGATACACCAAGCCCCAATCAGAAGTTTTAAACAGAGCGTGCGCTCGACCCTGATTATTGACTTCCTGCTTGTTTGACCAGTTAATTTAAATGCAATTGAGTAAAAGATATTTGCCTTTGAAATGTAGTGACGTTAAATTAAAAGTCTCCATAATGCAGGTCATGTGTCTGTGCATTGACTGTGCAAGACCTCTGTTTATATTAGATAAGCTGCTTATTGATTTGCTGATAGCAAGAAGGCTTTGTTAATCCGATATCTGACAAACGAAGTCCATGCACACTTCTCATAGAGCCAGCGGTTGGCCTTGACGATTCTCTATGAATAAACACAGATGTTAGGTTAGAGGTTTTTTTACTCAAGACCTCCAAGCCCTCAAACACACCCACTTGAACACCATTGACATCCTCATCACTAAAATCTAAAAAGCTTTAAGGATAAACTTCTGAGAAGGAAGTGAAGGCACCATAGGTTGAGTTCTCTAGTGTGTGTGGATGTGTGTGAGAGACAGGACACTGGAGGATGTTGAGTTATTAAGAGGCATGCAAAATTTAATTAATCCTGGCTTTGATCCTTAAGTAATCACAAATGCACTGTGTGAGTGTGTGTGTGTGTGTGTGTGTGTGTGTGTGTGTGTGTAAGAGAGAGAGAGAGAGAGAGAGAGAGAGAGAGAGAGAGAGAGAGAGAGTAGGATGTATAGGGTCTTTCATAACACATTGTGATGAGATAAAATTTGTGATAAAATGAGTTTCCTCTAATCATCTGATTGTACAGAACTGTGTGTCCTGTATGTCCTGTGTGTGTGTGTGTGTGTGTGTGTGTGGAGAAAAAACTGATGGCCACCCGGAATGCGGGAAAGGACACACACTCAGGAGTCCTGGAGTGTAACCATTCTAAACATCTCACTTCAGAGAGATAAGAGAGAGCCAAACATACTAACACAGAGACACGTACACAAAAATGGGCAAGCTTTTTAAAATTTAACTACAACCTGAAAAGCTTTTCTCTCTGGAAGCTTGATTTTTCTGATTAACACTTCATGAAATATGACTTCAGATTTTATTTTATACTGATATTACATCAAAATCCTGTGGGGTCATGCTATCATCATAATATCCTGTCAGGATGTTCGAAAGCTGAATTGGCTTATGATGATTGTGGACATATATTCAATATGACTTAAGTTCCTGACAGAAATTCTGTTTAATTAGCATATATTAGCTAGCTTGTTTATTATGATGTAAAAGTTATATAAAAGTACAACCCAACTATAATTTTCTATTTATTGTATTTTAAAGAGTTAGCTGGCTTTGGTGAAGGGAAAGTCAGAATCCTGTCAGATTAGCATGCCAGCCAGTTATGAACTGATAATGCATATACATATGACACTAAAAATCCAGTCTAAAACCCTGTTTATTTAGCAAATATTAGCTAGCTAGTTTATTATGAAGGACATTATAATGTAAAATGTTTCAAGTACAAATAAAAAATCCTTTCAGAAATCCTGTCAGGTCATGCTATCACCATAATATCCTGTCAGGATGTTTGGCGGTTGAATTTGTTTATGATGAATGTAGACATTTATTCAATATGACCTAAATTCTTATTGAATAATTGTACGTCGCTTATTGAATTTGTACGTTCTGTTTACTTAGCATATATTAGGTTGCTAATATTTATTTGTGTAAACTCTTTTTTTTTTTTTTTTGCATATATTAGGTAGCTAGCTGAATTTCTGACAGGAATTTACATTTGTGGCATTTAGCAGATGCCCTTGTCCAGAGAAACGTACAAATTTAATATGCGACTTACAATTATTCAATATAAATTTAGGTCATATTGAATAAATGTCCACAACCATCATATTTAACATATTTACAATTTAGTTTATTATAAATAACATTATGATGTAAAAGTTATCAAGTACAACCCAACTATCCTGTCAGAAATCCTTTCTGTTTTAGCGTATATTAGTGAGTCCGCTAGCTTTGTTGAGGCAAAAGTCAGAATCCTGTAAGATTAGCATGCTAGCCAATTGACTAGCTGAATAGGATGGTGAACGTTTATTCAAAACGGCTTTTAAATTATGTTTAATGTTTAAATCCTATTTATTAAGTGTTTATTTGTTAGCTATCAGAAAAGCATGTTGGTAAACTGTAACGTGAAAAATGAGCCAGTGAGCTGCACTTGCTTGCTGATGAGGATTGCGGTCAATTATTCAATATTCAATATTAACTCGCTAGCTAGTTTTTGGTAAAGAAAAGTCAGAATCATATAAGATAAGAACATGTTAGTCATGTTTGCTAGCTGAGAATCATGATGATCATTTAATCAATATAGCTTTAAATTCCTGACAGAAATCCAATTTAAATCACTAGCTAGCTTTGGTGATGAGTTTGGGAAAATTTTTCAAGCATATTCTAAAACTCCTGCATCATGCTATCCTGTCAGGATGTTAGACGCATCTGCTAGCTGATTAAATTATTTTCAGAAACTTGTCTTTTTAGTGTTTGTTGGTAAGCAAGCTAGCTTTGGTGATGTGGGGAGACAGTTGAAAATATATTAGGTACAAGCAAAAAAAATCCTATCAGGATAGTATGCTAATAAAATGACCTAAGAATGTTAGGTGTGTTTGCTAGCTACTGATGATGTGGATGTTTTTTTCAATGATTTAAAACCTAAATCCATTTAATGTATATTAGCTAGCTAACTTTTGATGAGGAACATGGCAATTAATAAAAGTACAATGATTTCTATTTAGCATATATTGGTTAGATCGCTGTGGTGAGAAACATTATGAATTCATGTCAGTATTTTGTCAAGATTTCTATCAAAGTAGTGTATATGCCTTAGCTAGCTAACTCTGGTGAGAAAAAGCCATAATCAGCATATAATTAGCACGTTTGTCAGTTGACTAGCTGGTGATGATTGTGGCCATGGATTCAATAAAAAAATCCGGTCAGAAATCCTGTCTATTAAGCATATAGTTAGCTAGCTAGCTATGCTGATGTAAATTCAGTTCAGAATAGGACGCTGATAGCGTATCAGCCTGTTAACTACATTTGCAAGCTAACAATCATAAACATTTATTTAAAATGGCTTAAGTATGACTTCCTGTCAATCCTATAGAGATGTGTTATCAACATGCTATGTTAGCATAGATTGTTAGCTGGTGTTGATTATTAGCATTATTAAAAATGTATTGTGGTGATATTAATTATAGAGTAGATTTGACCGGTTTGGGAAGGAAATCAGACCGCAATGCCTTTTGGGTAAAATCAGCCATATCTCACACAATACAATAAGTACAGTCCCACACACTTCCCATGATTCAGCTGCTAAACACTAAATAAAGCTAAATAACAAAAAAGATTTTGGAAAACTGAACCAGGAGGACATGGGACTGAAGAACACAGGAAGTTGAGGATAAAATGATTTGTTGTATTTATCTTGAAAAAACATTATACAGTGATCTCTGAGAAAGTGTGTTACACTGTGACCTTCACGTGACCTTTATTTCCTATTAAATAAACTGATGCGGCTTTATACTTCTAACAAAATACACACTCCCCGTTCTCAATTTCTCAGAGACTCGTGTGTGTGTGTGTGTGTGTGTGTGTGTGTGTGTGTGTGTGTGTGTGTGTGTGTGGGGGCGGGCATCCTATGCATCTGTGTACATGACGGGGAGACAGAAAGTGCAAGATTGTTTTTTTCCCTATTAAGAGGCCTATTAACTAACTCAAGTCTTTGACCTATAAGTAGCCACATAAACATGGTGTGTGTGTGGGTGTGTGCATGTGTGTGTGTGTGTGTGTGTGTGTGTGCATTGAGTATCGATGGTTACCCAGGGAAGCGTTCGACTCGGCCAACCTGAACATCACACCTGTTTTCTTGTTATAGAGAAAGAGAAAAACACAGAGAGGGAGGGAAAAGTGAAAAGTGAAAGAATGTGAAAAGGAGAAAAGATTAAGAGAGAATAAAGAGTGAAAGAAAGAAAGAAAGAAAGAAAGAAAGAAAGAAAGAAAGAAAGAAAGAAAGCATTAGTGAAAAATACATTGAAAAAGAGAAAAGAGAAAAGATTAAGAGAGTAAAGAAATAGAGTAGAGATTGAGGAAGGTAAAGAAAGAAAGAAAGAAAGAAAGAAAGAAGAAAGAAAGAAAGAAAGAAAGAAAGAAAGAAAGAAAAAAAAGAAAGCATTATTGAAGCATTAGAGAATGAAAGAGACAGGGTGAAGGGTGAGAGGAAAAAAGGGAGAAAGAAAGCGATGGAGAGAGTGAGAGAAGCAGGAAAGATGGAAAGTGAGACAGGGTGTGTGATATTTATGCATGTAGTTGGTTACAGCACTACAGAGAGAATGACATGTCTGAAGGAGGGTGTCAGGGGATTCCAGGAAAAGGTAGATGAATCTGAACTGTTTTGAATCGTAAATAAGAACGAAGGAGGACAGGGTAAGAATTACAGCTAATGAATAGATGCAAGACGGAGACACATCGAGTCCATCATACAGTGGATTCACTGCTCCAAGCAGCGTCCAGAACGTTCTGCTTTATTCTGCTTGATGGCTCCTTGACAGCTCCTGCACCTCGCCGTTTTTTTAACCCGAGATATTCAAAGTAAACCTTTTATATTTAAAAAGAACTTGAAATTATATTTTCATCGCTCCATGTAACATAGTCCTCTCCAAAAGTATTGGAACGCGTACCTTGCAGCTGGTTCCTGATCCCCAGATGAGGCTCGTGTTAGACTGGATGCTCGTCCACTTTCGGATGAACCTTGTGTTTCCTTGTCTCTTCTTCATTGTAACTTTCCCAACAGACACCATGGCTTTCAAACATGGGATCCACTTCCCACGCACTATAGCGCTTCAGTTCACCAGCATCTCGTCCATACACACCTGTTTCCCATCACACACACACACACACACACACACACACACACACACACACACACACACAGTTCCATCATGATTCTCTTCTGTTGGAGGTTTTTCTTTCATAGGGGGGGTGAATACTTATGCTCTTACAATCCTGAATTCCTGACCTGTACTCCTCGAACAGTGCTTTTAAAGGGAGGTGGTAGCTTGAAGGTCATGAGGTTAAATCCCACCCACACTAAGCTGCCACTCTTGGGCCCCTAAACAAGGCCCTCAACCCCATAGCTGCTCAATTGTGTGAATGAAATAATAGTAAGTCACGATCATCCATAAATCCCTGAGCCCCATATTATACAAAGTGAGCTTGGACCACTGTCCAAGTTGCAATGAACACAAAACTTCAACAGTGCTTTGAATGTATTTACATTTAAATTAAGCTTTTTCTTTTATCGACCATCTCAGAGTCTTCTGCTGTCTCATCATTTGGTCTTTCAAACTGTTCAGCAATGTTTGTTTTTTTTAGTCATCATTGACTTGTTAGCATGTGATCTTAATTGATCAATGCATGGATTAGAAACTGCAGCTGAAACAAGTGCGGGACAAAAGTGAAAAGAAAAATGAATCAATACATAAACATATAAATACAGACGTTTTTATTCCTTATTAGCAAATGATCCAAGGGATCCCTATTTTTAGACAATACAATTATAACTTTATTTTTTCTTTTCAAAATGACAAAAATCTCACAAAACAAGAAACAAACTTTTTATTTAAACAACAAAAAATAAAGTACATAGTACATATACATATTTATATGCATACGTTCAGTCATGAGCTTGTTTAATAAGAAGTCCATGTTGGCAGAGGTACGGTGTAAAATACAGGCACATCGCGAGCAGGTACAAAGGCTTTTCTCTCAGTCCAGCTGTGATCAGGTTCTCAGCAACATCTGCAGAACATCATCTGTAGTAGTATTCAAATTTAGTTTGTTTGTTTATTCATTTATAAATCTGTTGTCATGAAAAGAGATCCAGAAAAAGGAGGTTCCTGATGGTTTATTTTTGATCTTTGATGAAGCACTTAGGCTCTGGTGGTATTTACTGTAATGGAGACCTGATGGAAAGATCCAGAGATTTTTTTTTTTAATGGAAACATTTTTTTTTTCAGATTTTTATAATGGATTGTACTTTCTTCATTCCAGAAAGAACGCAAATTGCTATTCTATAGACCAGAGTTTTTCACATGGCGTCATTTTGGCGTTTTGTTTGATCAAGTGATTCTGTGTGTCGCAACCTCTGGACGTTCTCCAGAGGAACACCTGACGTTCTCGCACTAACTTGACGTGATTTGGAGAATTTGGGACAAAGCCAATATCAGCAAACGGTGCAGGACCCAGGCTTTCACAAGAGCACAGCTGGAATCCTGTACGCTCTCCTGTTACGCTCTACTGTCATGATGACTGATTACACTTTTCTCACAGCGTTCGTTTCATTGTGATATAGTGTTACAGAGATCGGCTTTTTTTCTGGACAATCAATGAGAATTACGGGGGTTACGGGATTTGTGCGATGGAATTTCTGCGTACATTTGTTTCCATTGAAAAGGAAATTCTGAACAAACGAACGAGGAATGACGATAACACTGCTGTTATACCGCGCTGCTGAATCCGGCTTGGTTAGTGGCTGTGGTTTCATTTGCTCTCACAGAACAATGCTAACATATGAAATGCTATTGTTTCTGTAGGCCACGCCCACACTAATAAGTTTTTTTGTCACACAACTTTCTGTCGGTTTTGCATTTCCGTCCACACTGAGACGGCGAAAAAATAGCTTTTTAAAAACGCTCTCTGAAGTGGATACACTTTCGAAAAACGTCGCTTTCACGTTGTAGTGTGGACTGAGGCATTTTTAATCATCTTCACATCTTAAGATTTGTTCGTGTGCAGTACAGGGGCGTGAGTGTTTCAGACATTTCAGTGCGTAAGAGCAACTTTTGGTAAACGATTTAAAAGTGTGGACGCAGAAAGTTTTTTTTCAATAGTATCCGGATTAGCGTAGATGTAGCCTTTATCATAGCCAATTCAGAGGCACTTACATCGCAGGTGATTTTATGAAAGATGTCTCCAGTGTCTGCGATCGGTAACAGTCTGAGTTAAAGCCGTAACGTTTTTCCTGACACACTTCCCAAAAGGCGAGTTGTTGCCTTCCATTTTATTTTGAATACATTAACATATTTCAATTTTTAGAGGAAAGGGTGAGGAAAAAAGCCGTTTCTGTTGTAGCTGCTATAACGTAAGTGACAACACGAACAGTGTGTGGACATTCCTGCAAAATGAAACGTAACTATAAACAGATAAAGTGCACACTTTCATTTCTTTTTTTCCCTTTTTTCGAACGTGCCCGCGCGTCTGAATTTGTTTGAAACGGCGTAATAAGCTAGCCAGCGTTTTTTGGTTCTTTGTTATTGTGTGACGGACAAGACATCACACGAAGCTTCAAAATTCACGCAAACCTACGAGATTCAATATATGCACATTTAGACATCTTTGTAGCGTAGGCAGACAGCAACCAGAGCTAACACACACTTTTTAGCAAAAATTCTGTGTAGGAACATCGCTGCAGGTTTTAAGTCTATATACACACAGATTTATACACAGATTTACACTGTTACATGACAAAATAATGCTCAACGTTTGATTACAAACCCTAAACGAATATCCGTAAATGTTCATTTATACAGACACGTTCAAAACAACACACTCGGACACAGGGGGAAGAGAACAGTAAAAGGGGGCGGAGACATTGCAAATTGGTGTGGTAGGTATGGAGAAAAGAAAAAAAAAAGCCCTGCAAATAAACATAACATTAATCCGAACGATCCGGTGGAGACGAGCTGCCGCGTGTCTGTACATCAAACGCAGTGAGTTCACATCTTCCCTTTAACCTGGGAAAGGCACTTTATTATGGTGTACCTGTACATTTCCGCTGTATCCATACAGCCATCGCACTTTCTTTTCTTTTATCTTCTCGCCTTAAAAAGCTACCGCAATAAAAAAAAATCACATTCAATGGGGATGTAAAAGTTTCACAGATTCACAATGGGGTGCCAATATATATGAGAAGTATAAAGCAAAGGAACTGTGACCTTCACCCTTTATTCTTAAAGGGGGTGTGGCCTAGGAGGGTCCATCTCAGTGAAGGAGGTATGGCTTCCAAGTGTCATTTCTAGAGAAGGAGGTGTGGCCACTAATGAATGTTCCCAGTAAAGGAGGTGTGGCCTCTAATAATTGTTGCAAATAAGGGGGTGTGGTCTCTAATCAATGTTCCCAGTAAAGGAGGTGTGTCCTCCCATTGTCATTCACAATAAGGAGGTGTGGCCACTGTCAATCCCAGTAAAGGAGGTGTAACCACTAATCAATGTTCCCAGTGAAGAAGGTGTGGCCTCCAACTGTCAATTACAAAGAAGGATGTGTGGCTTCTAATTGTGTCAATCCCTGTAAAGGAGGTGTGGCCTCTATTTGTTGTTTCCAGTAAAGGAGGTGTGGCCCACCACCCATCAAAGCTCACAAAAGATGGCAGGAGACAATGTCTGCATCATGTTCCATCACTGGCTTTTTAAACGTCTCACACTAAATCTACACATCTGTATAATAATGAATCACACAGTCATGGCTTCTAAAGGCTCTACATCCCCTGTCATTCCCATGGCTACGTCCCAAATCAAACACTATTTTATCAAAGAGTACAATCAGAAGGCCAGGATCCAGGCTGGATAACAGCTCAGCACATGAGCTACACAAATCCCTCACCACTTCATATTACTTACAGGTATAAGTATCTATAAAAGCCCTCTCTCCATCAGAGAACATCAGCACTGGTGTGTAATGTAATGTAATGTAACTGATGTGTAATGTTTGTTTTGATGAGGGCAAGTCTTGTGGTGTTTAAGGAGTTACCAGCTGAGATCGAGCATTCAGGGAACACGACATCAATATTTTGACTTGTTATTCACAAACCCGTGGTCGAGATCAAGCTCAGCAATGGAAAAAGAAGTGAAACTTTTCCGATATGTCTGAGCGTCCTGGGGAGTTCCTGTGGAGGAACCGAGCATCAGTCAATAGCAGTGTGAGGGTTTGAGATTTCGAGCCGAGACATAACGTGACGAACAGAAAGAAGATATTGGCATCTCCGATCATTCGGTCCACTGAGTCATGATGACGAATGTCGGAGCACGTCACACTCACATCTCACCTTCACCTCCTACAGCATGGAAAGAAAGAACAGCATCTCCATCCTGCTGTGAGCTCTGGGCATGACCACATACCCAGAATCCTCTCTGCATCAGGGTTCTGTTGGAGCGGGGGCGGAGTCTCGGTGGGTGGAGTTAAGGGTCTGAGAGCACACTTGACCAGGATGACATGAGTTGGATGGAGTGAGAGAGATCAAGAGTGATAATGGAATTGAGACAGAGAGGGGCGGGGTTTAAAGCGAGGACTGGCCAATCACTTTAGACTTCGCTGGTTTCGGTTTCGATGTTTCACTCAGCTGCATTTCCTGTGGCGAGAAGGAGAACACACGTGTCAGGTATATGACAAATCCAGCGGATGTATATCATTTTACACAAAGTATTACCCCCAACTAATATCCTGGAATACAACCTAATTCCATTATATACTCAGGAATACCATTAAACAGAACAGACTACCCCGCAAACACCTCAATAAAAACCCAGAAATACCCCAGAAGACCCCCAAATATAACACAAAATGCCACAAAATACTACTACACAGTTAAAATTTGGGATTTGGCAGATGACCTTATCTCAGTTTTACAACTGAGCAGCTACAATATACACTCATAGTACAGAGTAACAACAGAGAACAGTTGATGGATGATCCAATAAATCAGACGTAAACGCTCGCAAAAGGAATAAAACACCCGGTTGAGGTGGCAACAGGAAGTGTGCGTTTTCTCGCACCACCACGTCAATATTCTTTTTTTATTTTCATAACAGCACGACACACAGTGTCTCATTCTCTACATAAAGCATGCAGTTTATTGGACATGTATGCAGGATTTATATAATGCAGTATAATTATATAATATAATGTATATATCACGCACACACACACACACACACACACACACACACACACATATATATATATATACATACAGACGAATCTACACTGATAACACACACACACACACACACACACACACACACAGGCCTGCAGCAGTGTAGCATGACAAGAACAACTCCATTAATGATAATGAGAACAGCTTGGCCTTGTTATTATGGTAAGTTCAATCACACACACACACACACACACACACACACACACACACACACACACACGCACAGATTACGAAAAGCGGAAACCAGTCTTTTCACCTACGAGAGTGCCACACAGTGAGCAGCCGTTTCACACATTGGCGCTAAAATTCAGAATCATTTGCTTTATTAGAGGCAGAAATCATGTGAAGCTCAATAAGTATTCAGGAAAATGGCTTTATGCGAGTTTCAGAACCGAATAATGATCTTTAAACCTCCCAGTCATCAGCAGATAATCGTGGAGCGCCGTTATTACACAAAATACCACATAATAACACCACAAATACCTCTAAATACCCCCGTAATATCATAAAATACAACTAGATACCAATACATATGTTTAAATACCACTAAATACCACAGAAACTACCTATAATGGCCATAATGACACTTTGTTTCACTAAATCGCCTAAAGTACTCTAAAATACCCCAGAATGTAACCCAAAATACCACTTTATAATCATACATACCACAGGATACCCCCAGAAATATACCAGGATACCGTAGAATAGCACCAAATAACCCAAAATGCCACTAGATACTCAAATAAAACCAAGTACCCTAGAATGTCCCAGAATACCACTATTACCACTAAATACACAAGATTATCCCCCAACCCCAAATAACCCACAACACCATAAGATACCACTACATCCTCAAAAAACTTCTAAACAACCCCAGAATAACCTGAAATGCCACCTAATTTCACTAAATATTAAAGAATAGCATTAAATACCAAAGTTTACCTGAAAACACATCAATGAAAACCCCCAAATACCCCAGGATACCCCTAAAATATACCCTGGAATAGTTTCAAAATACCCCAGAACACCCTCAAATATAACATAACGTGCCACAAAATACTACTACATACGTAAGATTCCCCAGAATGCCACATAATACCACAAAATACTCATAAATACCCATAAACACCCCACACTACGGCTTAACATACCCCTGAATACTATAGAGTACCACAAAACACCCCCAAAAATGCCACAATATGACAAATTATGGTATGAATTATGGTATTTGGCATACACTCTTATCCAGAGCGACTTACATATTATTTCAGACAACAATACTCAAATCCCCATTGAGCACTCCACACTACACGTCAAAATACCCCCAGAATATCATAAAATACCACATGCACTCCAAAATATGCCAAATTACCCTCCATTTACAGTCATGCCATTTCGCAGACACCATTATCCGGAGCGACTTAGATTTATCTCAGACAACCGAGCATCTATGGGGTTAAAGGACTTGCTTTGGGGGCTCAGGAGCGGAAGCGTGGCGTCGCTGGTATTTGAACTCATGACCTTTGTATCCAAAGTCCTATGCTTTAACCACTAAGTTCCCACCTGATTTCAGACAACTGAGCAGCTATGTGGTGAAAAACAAGCCCCCAACCCCTAAAGCAACCCCTTGAGTGGTAGCTTGTTGTGGTTGGGATTTGACCTCACAAGCTTTCCATCCAAAGTCTTATGCCTACTAAGCTATCACCTCAATTAAGATGCCCAAATACCTCCAAATACAGTGGAACCTCGGGTTACGAACGCCCAGCATACGTATAATTCAGGTTACGAATCGCAGTTCATCAAAATTTTTGCCCCTGGTTACGAACAATATATCGGGATACGAACGTCGCTCACCAAAGAATCGCAGGCAAGTTGGTTGTTTTTGCTCTATCCACGCAGCTCGTCACATCAGTTAGCGTCCTGTGTCCCTAGCGAGAGCATCGTGTTACTTATCCGCTTGAACTTTTCCCGGCAGCAGCGTAACAACTCGTTAGTTGATGCTCGTGGAATGATGAGATGGACAACATTAGCCGATGCATAACCACTTTACTTGTTTTTATGAAGATAGATTAGCAGGGTTACAGTCTTTTCAGTACAATACCCATAATGAATTTCACTCTGGACTTCAATACCAACTGATAGTAGCCTTAAAGAAACAGCTCTCATTTTCCTCTAATGCAACAATTGTCTCAGCGTTCGTGTTAATAACACTGTCTTTAATATTCTATAATATAATATATAATAATATATAAATAATATAATATAATAAGATTCTCCTTCAAACAATAACTCTCCCTCCTCCCCTTCTCTGACGTCGTCTCCTGCAGCGAGTCTTCTCAAAGGATAAGTACCCGGTAAAGATCTTTTCCTCTTTTGTATTTTTTTATGTGGTATGATTTTAATATAACATGTTAAAAGTAAATAATATTAGTGAATATTGGCTTTATTTTTATTTAAGTAATATTTTTGGTTGTCCAGAACGAATTACCGAAGTTTCTGTTCATTATTATGGGGAAATTTGCATCGGGATACGAACTTTTCAGGTTACGAATAAAGTACCGGAACGAATTAAATTCGTAACCTGAGGTTCCACTGTACCTTCAAACGTTCTAAAATACCAAACAATGATCCACAAACACCACAGAATGCTCCAAAAGATACTACACAATACCCCTGAAATACTTCAAAATCACCACACAATCACAGCACTCCCAGTCTTTGCCATTTGTAAACTCTGCAAGTTTGCAGGTTGTGTAAGGTCTCCTCACTGCCCCGAGCTTCCTCATGCTGAGAGCGACATCATAAATAACTCAGATTTATAACTCGGCCATGCTTCATGTTACACATCTCCAGAGCCTGACAGACGTGTCTTTAGTGGGACTGAAACCCATTTCCACTCAATTTAAAGAACCGTGAACAGCACCACCATGAGCGATGAGGACCGAAGAAGATCGAGTCGCAGAAGTAAACTCGTACAGCAGGGGGGGTGTAATAAAAAACTCTGTAACAGAGCTATTAAAAAAGGGAGAAAAAAAATGAGTGACTCTTTTTCTACTTTCATTTAGATTGGACAAAACAAATCCATATTATGTAGCCAACATTTTGTGGACACCTGCCCATAAGATTTCTATGTGCTCCTTTTTGAATGTTTAGTCAAATATTTAGTCCTCGTTTCCCCTTAAAATAAAATCCACTCTTTGGGGAAGATGTGTCAATAAAACGCAACGAGGGTGTTTTTAATGTCAGGTAGGTGAGGTGAGGAGGCCTGGGGGTGCAGTCAACATTCAATAGGTGTTCAATAGGGTCAGAGCTCCACAGCAGGAGAACCCTTGTGGAGCATATCTTCATGGGGCTGGCTTTGGGCACAGGGCATCGTCATGCTGGAAGAGGTTCGGGACTCTTAGTTGAAAGGGAAGAGAAAGTTTAGCGCATTTCTAGCGCATACGAAGACACAATTATGTCGTATTTTTCCGAAGAACCACACGCTGAGGAAAAAAAAATCTGTGTTCCGATTCCTTTTGGCCAGCTTACACATATTAGATCGATTAGCAAACCGCTGTGGTGGCTCGTTGGAAGAAAAAGGGCGACAGAAAACAAAGCCTGTGAACATTTTCGGTGCAAACGTATCATCTGAGGGAAAAAAATCTCATTCCATTAATCGTTGAAACGGATTCATTATGAAGTGAGTTTTATGTAAATCTGACCTACAGAGTGACTTCTGCTAAAGCTGCTGTACTGAATTTGGAATATTTAATAATAAAACAGTGCTAAGCCGCTGTGTGATGATTAGCATAGCTTTTGATGTGACTTTGCAATGCTGTAAAGTAACTGGATGAGATCTTTTGCTATTGAAAAACGCAAAAGTGCTCAGAGTTTTCAGAAGATTTTCTGTTTCAATGCGTCCTTTAAAACTTGTAGTGCGTTAATGAGTACCTACAAGTCCATTAAATACTCGAATATGATTATTCGACCAGTTTTAGATGCGTTCCCAGATAATCCATATACCCATCCTCCAAATATCTATCTGTCTGCTCATTAATCTATTTATCCATTACTCCATGTTCCCCCATATTTCCATAATTTCATTAATCTATGCATGCATCCATCCACCTATCCATTCCTCCAACCAACCATTAAACATGCACCCATCCATATGTCCAGCTATTTGTCCACCCACACCTTTATTATTCCATTCCATCCATCCCTCTATTTGCCCATTCATACCTCTATCATTCCATCTATCCATCTTTCCAACCATCCATCCATTAATTTGTCTATCTATCTATCTATCTATCTATCTATCTATCTATCTATCTATCTATCTATCTATCTATCTATCTATCCAACCATCCATACATCTATTTGTTCACCCATACCTCTATTATTCCATCCATCCAAATATCCATCCATCCCTCCAACCATCCATCCATCCACCTATCCATCTCTCCAACCATCTATCCATATGAAATGGGTTCATATCTGAATTCATTGGAGATAAGCTCCGTTTGTAACTCGGGCTGATCTGAAAGCTTATTTATGATGAAAAGTTCCTCGGGGCCGAGGACTTTAAATTGACTCAGGATCCGAAAATGCAGCGATGCTCGACTCGCTCGGTTTCCCCACTGAAGCATCTGCCGAAGTGATCGATGGAGGCGGACAAAATCACGGCGCCTCAAATATACTATTCAATAATGCATGTGTTTCTTGAATATACGGAAAAAAACAACTGCATCTGAATCATGGATCAAAAGCTCTGACGGTGATCAGGTGGTCTGGGAGTACGGGAAGAATTTATTTGGTTGCTACTCATTTAAATTTCCATGCGAGACAGAAACTGAGAAACGCAGAGATCTCGTTAAGCACAGACAAACATGACAGGGAAAATAATTCATGCTACTGTTTACTTTTGTACCATTATTCCCCAGTAATGTTCATTCATGAGATCCTGCACCTGCAGAGAACTCAGATTTAGCTCATGTACAGTGTTGGAGCTTGAGGAGGTTTCAGGTTTGAACCTCTTCTGATCAATACTTGATCACCAATTCAGATCGTTATTGTGTTAAGGTTATAAAGGTTCGATGTAGAACTCTACAGCAAAGCGTCCTTCAATTTGTCCATTCATTCCATCCATCGATCCAAATATCAACATCTATGGACCTATAAGTCCATCTATCTGTTTATCCATCTGTATAGAGTTCCATCCACCAATGAGTCCATCCTAATATCCATTCATTCTTCTATCCATATATACACCTGCCCATCTGTTTTGTTCATCCAGACCTTCAGACCAAGGCTACATCTCTCTGTTAGTTTAGCTAGATCTAAGTGCTGCATTCCATACTAAAGATCATGATCTTCTTCTTGATCGCTTACAAAATTACATCAGCATTCAGGGACAGGCATTAAGCTGGTTTAAATCCTACCTGTCTGATCGTTACCATTTTGTAGACTTAAATGAAGAGCTATCCAGGTTAATGCAAGTAAATTATGGCACGCCACAAGGTTCAGTTCTAGGACCCCTGCTTTTCACAATATACATGCTTCCCTTAGGAAATATTATTAGAAGGCATGGGATTAGCTTCCACTGTTACACTGATGATACCCAGCTATATATCTCATCAAAACCAGGCGATGCAGCTCAATTAACTCGGATAACTGAGTGTGTTAAAGAATTAAAAGACTGGATGACCCATAACTTTCTATTATTAAATTCTGATAAGACGGAGATTTTGCTCATTGGCCCAAAAACCAGTACACAGAAGCTCCAGCATTTTAACCTGCATTTAGATGGATGTTCTGTAACTACTAGTTACACAGTAAAAGACCTGGGATTTATTTTAGACAGCAACTTGTCTTTTAAAAATCATATCAACCAAGTTACAAAAACAGCCTTCTTTCACCTTAGAAATATTTCTAAGCTAAGAAACATGTTGTCTATATCTGATGCAGAGAAGCTCGTCCATGCTTTCATGACCTCCAGACTGGACTACTGTAATGCATTACTAGGTGGATGTCCTGCATCATTAATAAACAAGCTTCAGTTTGTCCAGAATGCAGCAGCCAGAGTTCTCACAAGGTCGAAAAAATATGACCATATAACCCCAATCTTCTCATCCCTACCTGTTAAGTTTCGAAACAAACTACTGCTTTTTACTTACAAAGCACTAAATGGTTTTGCGCCCATGTATCTTTCCAGTCTTCTAACACGCTACAATCCATCATGCTCCCTGAGATCTCAAAACTCAGACTTCTGTTTAGGGTTTAGACACACTCTCCCAGTTTAAGTGCAGATTAAAAACTTATCTTTTTAGCAAGTCCTACACATAACACATTTCTTCCTCATAACATCTAAGGAAGTTTTTTCTTGCCACAGTCGCCACGGCTGCTCTTCAGGGATAAATACACATCGTACACCTTTAATTGTTAAATTCTGTAAAGCTGCTTTGAGACAATGTGAAAAGCGCTATAGAAATAAACTTGACTTGACTTGACCTCCATGATTCCATCTATCTACCTATCCGAATGTGCATCCATCCATCTGTCTGTCCATGCACTGTTCATTCAACGATCTATACATCCACATATTCATCCGCCCTTCTGTTCATCCATTATTAATCCATTCATTCATAAATCCATTCATTCATCCAAATATCTACCCATTTTTGCTCTATCTGTCCATCCATCCTTCCATCCATCCAACCAGCTATCCATACATCCACACATCTATCCACCCTTCCATTTATCCATCAATCCATCCATATATGCATCCACCCATCCATACCTCCATGATTTCATCAATCTAACAAACTATCTATCTATCCATCTGTGTACCCATGCTTTGCTTCATCCATCCATCTAAATATCCACTCATTCTTCTATCCAACCATCCATACATACACCCACACATCCATCAGCTCTGCCATTCATCCATCAATCCATCCATGCATCTATTCATTAAACCAATTATTTATCCCTTTATCCAACCTGATATCTATTCATTCATCCAAATCCACTCATTCATTCATTCTTTCATTCATTCATCCATCCATTATTAAGAGTTTATTTTTGCTTTGTCCTGCTAGTTTAGCTCTGTGTAAACCTCTACATCCATCCATCCATAATTTGCATTATGGCTCTTATTCTGAGCTTCTTTCATTTATCTCATTCATACAACTAAGCAGCTATTGGGTTAAGGGCCTTGTTTAGGGGCCTAGAAGTGTGATCTTGGTGTGGCTGGGATTTTAACTCGTGACTTTCGGAGACAAAGTCCAATGCCTTTCTCAAGTAACCCATTCATCAGTCCATTCAGAAGTAGAAGTAGGATCATGCTAGTGTCATGATTCTAAAAAAACTCAATAACTTCTGGATCTGAACTTCACTATGGATCATCACGTGTGATGGACAACAGCCTTCGAGGAACAGTGGGATGCTTCCAGGTCAGGGTTTTAATAGATAAGGAATTGCAGGAATGAGAAATCTCGAGGGAAGCATTTTTCTTTCTCTTGACCTTTGCTTTGCATCGATTTTTTTTCTGTAATAAACTCAGCTAGAGAAATCGGAACATGCCAGATTAGTGTTCGTACAGTACACAGGGATCGAACAGACATCATCCTATAAGGATTGAGCGCTTAAGGCTAAAGTTAGAGCCGCAGAGCCGTGCGGTTTATTCACTATTCATCTCAAATTGCTTTTTGAGTCGATTTTCACTGGAACAATTTCTTCCGAATTTCATTGATTGCTTTTGAACACCATGCAGAAGCAATGCGTAATCCAGTTAAGACTCGTCCTGTTCGTCTTCTGAAGCTACGTTTGGACTTGAATAGCTGGAAATTGTTTACATATACTAAGAAGCCATGTATGGAGGAAATTAACATTTATCCCAAGAGAATGAGTTTTCACAAATGGTTTTCATGAATGTCTTCTGTAAATGCTCCTGTGGATGAGTTCTACATACATTTGTGTGTAAACTGTGGAAAATAAGGTGCAATATTAGCATTGGAAATGTGTGCGGCAGTGGTGGAGGCAGATACAGGGGCATGGGGTATTAGCAAATGTAGGAGCAGATAAAGAAGTAGGAGCACATGCAGGGGTCTGGGTGGGGCAGAAATAGGGCGGGGCAGATATTGGGACAGGTGTAGGGGCAGACACGGGGCATGGGTAGGGGCAGATACAGGGGCATAAGTAAGGGCAGATACAGGGCAGGAGGCAGACCCAGGGCAGATGCATGGGCAGAGATTGAGGCAGGTGTAGGAGCAGACACAGGGGCATGGGTAAGGGCAGATACAGGGCAGGGGGCAGACCCAGGGCAGATGCATGGGCAGAGATTGAGGCAGCTGTAGGGGCAGATACAGGGCAGTGGGTAGACCCAGGGCAGATGCATGGGCAGAGATTGAGGCAGGTGTAGGAGCAGACACAGGGGCATGGGTAAGGGCAGATACAGGGCAGTGGGTAGACCCAGGGCAGATGCATGGGCAGAGATTGAGGCAGGTGTAGGAGCAGATACAGGGGCATGTGGCAGTAGCACATGCAGGAGCAGATGAAGAAGCAGGGACATATGCAGGGGCATGGGTAGTGGAAGATATCGAGCAGGGGCAGAAATATAGGTAGAAGGTTGGCAAAAAAAGAGGCAGGTGTATGGGGTATGTGATAGTCACAAACACAGGAGGAGAGAAAAGAGCAGGGACACATGCAGAGGCATGGGTTGAGACAGACACAGGGGCAGCTACAAGGTTTGGGGCAGATACAGGAGCATTTGCACATGCAGGGCAGGGATAGAGGCAGACACAGGAGTAGACACCCAGGCAGGAGTAACAGCAGGGGGGGAGGGTCATAGGCTAACACCAGGGCACACAGACACAGAGTCGGGTACAGACACCAAGGTGGGGCAGGAGTTTAAACTTTGGTACTTGCATATCTTGACATTGCTTTTAGTATTCAGAGGGGACATGTAAATCCATGCTAATGTGTCATAAAATTATAATAACCATGTAACAACATGAACTAGCCTGAAACATAAACATGAATTATGCAGAAATTGGTATTTTGTAAGAAAAATGAGCAGATCAAGTGCAAAATGCCTCAGTGGGATTTTTACTTAATTACTTGAGCGAGACTAAATGTAAGAGCAGCTCATTTACCAATGCTTCGTTTAGGGGTGTGTGTGCGTTTAAAAATTCACGTGCTTTCTTTAAAGACTATTAAAGCCTCAAGATAATAAATTTGCCTGAATAAGGAAAAAAATTAAAACGTTTGCATTTTAGTAGCTGAAAGGTCAGAAACGATTTCCGCATGTCTGGCGGGAATTGGTTCTGACAACACTGATGGTTTCATTTCACATTCATAAACCTCGTGTCACTTTCTCTCCTCGGCTCTCGTGACGAATAAATTATCCGCTTTGACCTTACGACTTTGAAAACAAGTTAAAGAGTTACTCAGGCTTGGTGCACGGTTAAGTTCAGCCGGGTCGTGTATTCGTGTCGCTATAGGGACCGAATGTAATTTGAACGACAACAG
>NC_060907.1:3945196-3985196 GCF_014805685.1 Silurus meridionalis
CAAGTCACAATTAAACTTTCAACCCCAGAGAGCATCGACAATCGTTAACCGAATCCGGCCGGCTAATCACCTCAGCGTCGGCCATGTTTGGGCTGAATAGTCTGAGACCCGACTTCAGTAAAAAGAACAATCAAGGTTCAAAAGAATCCTGTGTTAATTTTCAAGGTCAACTTCCTTTATTCAAAGTCAAACTGACATGCTGAACAGCTAGCAGAGTAATGCTACATCAGCTAATGCTAATAGATAGATAGATAGATAGATAGATAGATAGATAGATAGATAGATAGATAGATAGATAGATAGATAGATAGATAGATAGAGTGATAGATAGATAATATACACAACAAAACATATACAAAACTTACACAACAATGCCAGCAGTATAAACAAGAAACTAGAGTTAGCGCAGTGTCACTGTGCTACTCGCTCTGTACCGGAGATAAGATTTGTAATACACTGTAAAAAAAATCAGTTTTGCACATGCACGAAATCGCTACCACTTCCTGGTTGTCGCTAACGCTAGCTATATGGGTTATTAGGCTTCAAGAATGGCGCATATTGAGGGAGGGAATGAAGGAAGGATGGAAAGAATGAATGAAATTCTGTGTAAAAACAGTACCTGATATAGTACAGTATATACAGATATAAAGTTTAAAAATGAACTATTATACGCTGTAAATTTACAATGATATACAAGTATATTTATATTGCGATATGAAGATTGTACTTGGCTACATTGGGTTATATTCTCGACTTTCTCGCTCAAAAAAAGTTAATTGTAAATCGCAGCTCCTCCTGGGTAGGTCACGTCTCTCCGACCTACTGCGACAAACTTGTTTTGAACTAATAAAGTCATGGGACACTCAAGGACAGGCAAGGACGCTGTTACAGGAGACATTACAGCCAGGATCGGAACGCAGGATTTATAGAGCAGTGTGTCTCCAGGCGAGTTGGTGAGCACTCGTTTATAACACACTGAGCACCTGGTGAGGTTTTGGGTCTGGACCAACGGAGGCTTGGAAAACCAGTATGCTTAATGACCAAAGGTTTGTGGACACCCAAATGTAAGATTGCTATGTGCTTCTTTTTGCTTCTTATAAAAAGCTCCACTCTTTTGGGAAGATGTTCCACTAGTTTCTGTGAAGATTTCTGGAGATTCACTAGTTATCTAAAGACAGGTATTAATGTAGGGTGAGGTGAGGAGGCCTGGGGTCCAGTCAGTGTTCACATTCATCACAAGGTTTTCACAAGAGCAGGAATGGGTTTGGGTCTCCTAGTACAAGTGAAGGCAAAATTTCATGCTAACAGTTTCCAGGTATCCCAATACTTTTGGCCTGGTAGTGTATGTTGATGATTTTGTGCCACATTAGATTTGTATATGACAAAAAATGGATTTGGATCATTAAAGAAAAATCCATTGGCGCTAAGAAAAGCTTCCTGAGAGAAACCAGACAGGTGACAGACAGATAGAGAGACAGAGCGCCATGGTGATAAAAACCCGAGACAGGATATGAGTTCATTCGTCCGTTTCTTCCGCCTGCGGCCTCTCGGTGCCTTGTGCTACACTGCCCTTGTGGACTTTCAGTCTATGGGCTTTAGCGATGCAACACCTGCCGCTAAGTATTAACCTCACAATCCCTCCATCTTCACCTCCCACACACACACACACACACACACACACACACACACACACACACGTTAACCTGCACTGTAGAACAACAATCCTCATAGAACCTACTGCAGAACCGCAGCCCGGCTCAGAACGTCGTCGAGATTGCCATACGTTCATCTTTTGAAAAAAACTTGAGGTTACGGTTTAAAGGTCCGATTGTACCGTTTACAGTGTAAACATTTCAATGTGAAAATCAAACGTTGACAATACAAACAATCGCAGCGAACTCATTTAAGTTCCCAACCGTTCCCGAATGTAAACAGTTTCGCGCTTAATTGCTCTTAAGCTATAAATATATATTACATGACGCGGGACAGGATTGCGAGGATTACATTCCCCTGTGAGGCTAGCGGAGTTAGCATCCTCTGTGCGGTTCTATACACATGCTCATCAATCTGAAACTGGAATCGGACGACATTTGGCGAAACACCTGTACACAGACCAACTTACAATTATCTCATGCGTACAATTTGAACTTTCAGATCATAAATTCAACATCTTGAGCACTGAGCTGCCGCTCGCCAGTGATTATTGACATGAGATCAAGTCATATGAGGGAGAAGTGGCTGATGGGAAACACAGCTCTGGGCCGAACTCCTGACAAAACAAAGCTGAAATATTTAGTTTTAACTGGAACATTTAAAAGATTTGACATCAAACAATCACTCAGACTTAATTTCATGTATCACAGTGTGTTAATGAAATATTTGGTTTACAAAGAACAAATTCCGATGTTTTTCGATAATTATTGATTCATTAATGAATTAATGATTATTTTAGTAATCGAGTATTCTAACGGTTATTCCATCGATTAATCAGATAAGAAGTCATTTTTTTCTTTTATCAAAGAGCAAATACTAAATACGAGCAAGAAAATAAGGTCATTGGGATCATTCGGTGCATTTGATTGCAACATTACGACAAAAAACAAATACGCTGCGTTCAAAACGTCCCTCTGCAGTGGCTGCGTATACAATAAGTTACGGGGAAAAATTTGTTTACTCATTAATTAAACTCATAATTATTCTCAATCATATTTATTTCTTAAATCTCGCATGGTATCGCGACGTGGTTTTTCGGAGGTACTGTTTGATCACACTGTATATAAATAAAAATATTTAAAAAATCTATTTCAAATGACTTTTTTGAAAAAAAAACAGTAATCGCTGTGCGTTGTTTTCTTTATGTTTTAGTTCGAAATGATTCCAAACTTCTGAAACTTTCTGACGTTTTTTTTTTCTTTGGTCTGGATCTTCTCTTTGCCCCTCGCTGTTTTCTCTCAGTTCCTTCATTTTTCGTTCTGCAGCTTCTCCAGAGTTTCGCATTTGGTGCGTCAGTAATAACGGTCCGTGGAAAACACAGTGTTTAAAGGTTTTATCTGATCGTTACCATATAGAAATTGTTAGATTTATAACCGTAACACATTTTAGACTTGAGGTTTACGCGATAAAACACTGACGTGATGTTTTGGATCTCGGTGTGAGTGCCTACTGTTTGTTTTGTCCGAGTTTGTAACAAAGCGTTTTTCTTTTCTCGCGTCTCTCTCTCTCTTTTCACTCAGCCGAGGTCAAGCGTTTTACACTGAAATTCACGCTTAAATGCCCTACAAGTCACACAAAACCGCAAGAGTTCGAATGAGATTGCCCATGCGGCACTGCATCAGATAAGGTAACGGGTCTAAATAAGGGCATGTCACCGGTGGAACAGGACACACACACACACAAACACACACGCACACACACACACACACACAAACACACACACAAACACACACACACACAATGGAAACCCCCTACCGTCCAACCATCATGTGAACTAAGGGGGTATTTACAAGATTACAGGGACACTTTATACCTGGTGTTTAAGCACAATGGCTTGGAAACATAATTTCGTAAGAACAACTACACACACACACACACACACACACACACACACACACACACACACACACATATATTCTTTAAGTGTGTAAACTCTCTCAGTGCAAAAAATGGCAGGCAAGTATTTAATTGTTCGGTTGACCGTATATATTTTTTTTGTTTGTTTTTTTGACATTGAGACGTTTAAAACCCCAATAGTGTTATGTACACAAACCTCTCAGCTATTTTGTCCACAAACACACCTCCGTATGCACACACACACACACACACACACACACACACACACACAAACACTTGTAGTGCACGGCAGAGGGTTCCTGGCTGCTCAGCACACAACCACGCGTGGGCATGCACAACAATTTACAATATACAATTTATATATACGTTGCACACATGCACCGCTTAGATACATAATTTACACACACACACACACACACACACACACACACACACACGCACGCACGCACGCACACAGCGCGGTGTTATGCACACACACGCTCGAGTTCCCTTGACGTCAAACAAACTAGTGTTCAATGGGCCATCCAGATAACGCGACAGCTTTAAATAAGGGCATGTCATCCATTTAAAGGACACACACACACACACACACACACACACACACACACACACAGACACTACAACACACCCAGATAGTGTTTATGTCCCCATACAATCATTATTCCCAAACGTGCATACCCAGTTTGCTGTGCGACAGGTGACTGTTCATCCACAGAGGCGGAGCTTCACGTACACTTCATTAGCCAATCACAAACCGCATCAAGTGATGTCGCTCCAATTTAGCTAGCTTTCGAGTGCCGTTTCCCCCCGACACCAACTTTCTTATGCAGCTCTCGCTAGCGAACGTTGCGACCAAATCTCAATGGTTAAACTAAACACAGCAAACTTTGCTAAGAAATTTCCCCACTGTGGGACAAATAAAGGTATATCTTATCTTAAAGCTTAGCCTAATATTGGTTAGCATGCTAGCAAACTTGCATATTGGTTTTAATAACAAAGTACAATAGATTATGAACTGTTAGCTAGCTTGATAGTGAGCGCGGATTGTTTTGGTAAATTATTGACCCAGCTTGTTTAAAGAAATAGCCTAAGCATAGCTGGCTAGTTGATTAACTTCTGTTACGCTATGATATTGTGTAAAATGGAGAAAAAGTTAGTCAAATGATTAGATAGTAGACTGATTAGTCATATATATATTAAGCTCCACCCACTCAGTCACACTGTGTGTGTTTGTGTGTACCTGGTTGTTGGTCACGTGCCCATTGGTTTGGTCGTTCCTGACAGGAAGGAAGCCATCGAAAGCGCTCGTCTTGTCAGTGCGTGGCGCGCTCGGCTCGCCGTCCTCCACGCCGTTGGCCCTTCGCAAGCACAGCACCTTCCGGAAGCTCTGCCTGAAGTTATCCGACAGGAAGCCATAGAGAACCGGGTTGGCGCAGCTGTTGACGTACGTGAAAATGACTGAGAAGAAGTAGATGCCCACCGTCACATTGTTCTCAGGGACGATGTGTATGAGGTTCACAATGTTGATCATGTAGAACGGCAGCCAGCAGAAAACGAAAGCCATTACGATGACCACCACCATGCGAGTGACCTTGCGCTCAGAGCGGCGCCGCCTCCCGAACCCGGCCCGCGCTCCCGAAGCCTTCACCCGCACCACGATGAGCACATAGCATGCGCATATCACGAGCAACGGTGCAAAGAAGCCGAGAACCGACGTGTAGAGGATGAAGGCCACCGGCCAAAAGCTTCGAGGCTCTGGCCAGCTCATGTTGCAGGAATAGAAACTGTCCTGGACGTCTGAGAAGATCACCACCGGCAGCACCACTATGAACGACGTGACCCACACTGCCGCGCTTACCACTTTTGCCACGCGGGGCCGGCGCCACCTGCTGGAGCGCAGAGGGTGAACGACAGCCAGGTAGCGGTCGATGCTCATTACCGTGAGGCAGAAGATGCTGGTGAACTGGTTGAGGGAATCGGTCGTCATGACCACGCGGCACAAGAAGGACCCGAACGGCCAATACGAAAGGGCGTTCTGTGTACTCAGGAACGGCAGGCCCAGGAGGTAGAGCTCGTCGGCTATGGCAAGGTTCAGAATGTAGATGTTGGTTACTGTCTTCATCTTGACATACCGCAGCACCACGTAGATGGCCAGCGTGTTCCCAATGACCCCCACGATGAACACGGTTAACGATATGAATGCCGTAATCACCGTGGTACTGCCGATAAATGGCGCGGTCTGGTTCGATATCTGGCTCTCCGACTGGTTCTCCATTATCCTTGTCATTAACGGCGCCCAGGGGACTCCGGTTTGGAATCCAGACACGTTAAAGTTCCCAACGAGGGGATCCTCAGCCTGGCTCCATGACCCCCGGGGCTCCATGTAGATCGCTAGAGCGAGAGCGTGGAACGAACAAAGGAAGTGGAGAAGCGATGCGTAGCAGTCGTCTCAGACACTTACGGAACTGGTAGAGGTTGGCTGCCTCAGTTCTGCAAAAAGACAGAAAAGAAAGAAACGAAGAGAGAAAGAGAAAGAGAGAGAGAAAGAGAGAGAGAGAAAGAGAGAGTAAGTGAGTGAGGGAGCGAGAGTGTGAGGTCCAAAACACCCACTGCACAGATTTCACTTGCTTTTCAATGTAGCATTAGTCAGTGTTGTGATTCAGTGGAGGTGGCTCACAAAGCAAGCTCTGAACGGACCGCCGCGCCGTTGATAACGTCTCCGATTTGCCTTCTTTGCGGCTTCTAACTCGTTTGGTCTGCATCCTGTTTGATCTGTGATTCGGATCATTCGCAGGAGTCGAAAAATCTTAGTTTTTCGTCGACAGAACGGAATTGGAACGGAATCATCTAAGATTTTTTTTTATCAATGTGTTTGATTCCATACAATAATAAGCCTCTGTGTGAAGTGTGAGGAGCAACAAAACATTGCTAACAACCTTCTCTGGAATAAAAAAACGCCACCATCCATGTCAAAGCATCAACTCGTCCAAATATTCATCCAAGCAGGGGATTATTTTAATAGAGAGGAAAAGAGGCTAGGTCTCAAACTCTGAGCCAAATGGCAGGTCAACACCACGACCCCTTCAAGTGTGAAGAAACTAATTTATCATTCAAATTTTAGAGAATTTTTTTAAAATATTACTTTCTAGATGGTTCTTAGAGTCATGCAGCTTTTTCAGGAAATCAAGTGAGCCTCCAGACTCAAGAGCTGCAGCTCGGTTATTCCAAAAATTCATAGCTTTCATAGTTCACCTGTAGAACTGGTTTGACCATGCAGGCAGAAGACTTGCAGTTCTGTATCAGCGTGAGGTTGTGTGTATGTGTGTGTTTGTGTGTGTGTGTGTGTGTGTGGTGAATCAAACACTTAAACACCACAGATTTTTTCAAGAAATCGCAAATTTTACCCCGAGGGACTGCGGTCTCAGAGGACAGCGGGAGAAAAAAAGACAAACCACATATTACAATGTACAATGCAAAATATTATGTACACACACACACACACACACACACACACACACACACACATTTAAATGTAATGCTCAGAGTGATTATTTAGCACATGTTGAGTCCAGCATGACATAAACAATGCATATCCAGATCAGTGTGTTTTACATTGTAGGTGTTAATTCGAGGGTGTTGGAATTACTCCTGTGCTCCAGGTGTTAACAAAATCCCCTGAAAGACCCCTTGTGCATTGTAGTTAAGGTGTTTCAACTGTGACAAGCTCCAATCTAGGTGTTTGTGCAACTCTCTTTGGTGTTAATTCCACATCGTAGGTGAAACACTGTCAGGTGTTAATGGAAAAAACCTTGTGTGTTGGGGTTAATTCCAGTTCAGGTGTTAATGCAACACTGTACGGTTTAATACGGCACTGTAGGTGTTAATATATAGCTGTCAAAAACACTAGTGTGATGTAGGCGTCAATTCCAGCCCAGGTGTTAATAAAATACGGTACAGTCTTTCTGATACATTGTAGGTGTTAACACAACACTGGGTGGTGTTAATTCTACATTGTAGCTGTTTATGCAACACTGGGTGGTGTTAATTCTACACTGTAGGTTTTAATGCAACACTGGGTGGTGTTAATTCTACACTGTAGGTGTTAATGCAACACTGGGTGGTGTCAATTCTACATTGTAGGTATTAATGCAACACTGGGTGGTGTTAATTCTACATTATAGTGTTAATGCAAAACTGGGTGGTGTTAATTCTACATTGCAGCTGTTAATGCAACACTGGGTGGTGTCAATTCTACATTGTAGGTGTTAATGCAACACTGGGTGGTGTTAATTCTATATTGTAGGAGTTAATGCAAAACTGGGTGGTGTTATTTCTACATTGCAGCTGTTAATGCAACACTGGGTGGTGTCAATTCTACATTGTAGGTGTTAATGCAACACTGGGTGGTGTCAATTCTACATTGTAGGTGTTAATGCAACACTGGGTGGTGTCAATTCTACATTTTAGGTATTAATGCAACACTGGGTGGTGTTAATTCTATATTGTAGGAGTTAATGCAAAACTGGGTGGTGTAATTCTACATTGTAGCTGTT
Source organism: Silurus meridionalis (assembly GCF_014805685.1). Lineage (NCBI taxonomy): Eukaryota > Metazoa > Chordata > Actinopteri > Siluriformes > Siluridae > Silurus > Silurus meridionalis. The sequence continues at coordinate 3,953,320 of NC_060907.1, forward strand.
TATGCAACACTGGGTGGTGTTAATTCTACATTGTAGCTGTTTATGCAACACTGGGTGGTGTTAATTCTACATTGTAGGTGTTTATGCAACACTGGGTGGTGTAATTCTACATTGTAGCTGTTTATGCAACACTGAGTGGTGTTAATTCTACATTGTAGGTGTTTATGCAACACTGGGTGGTGTTAATTCTACATTGTAGCTGTAATGCAACACTGGGTGGTGTTAATTCTACACTGTAGGTGTTAATGCAACACTGGGTGGTGTTAATACTACATTTAATAAGTTAATACAATGTTATGCAGTGTAAATACGGTATTGTAGGTGTTAATGCAACAATTTTACAGTCATGCAAACATCGCAGGTGTTAATTGGAGGTCCAATGTTAATGCAATGTTAATGAACGGTGGTATTTCTACATTATAGGGGGTTAATGCAACACTGAATGGTGTTTATTTGATTCAATTTGATTATTTTATATTGTAGGTGTTAATGCAACACTGGACAGTGTTATTTCTGCATTGTGGGTGTTACAGTAATGCAAAGAGCCTTGTGTGGTGTAGGTTGTTAATTCCAGCCCAGGTGTTGAAAAACATGGTACATGTCTTAATGTAACATCGTAGGTTTTAATGCAACAATGATTGGTGTTTATTCGACATTATAGGTGTTAATTCTTCATAATGTGAATACAATTAAACAAATGCAAATAAAATGCATTAATAAAAACATTTCATGTGACCTTGTAGGTGTTCATTCTACATCGTAGGTGTTAATTCTACATTGTAGGTGTTAATTCTAAATTGTAGGTGTTAATTCTACATTGTAGGTGTTAATGCAAAGCTGTAGAAGAATTCGGGATAAATGTTAATGAAACATAATACAGTGTCAATGTAACATTGTAGTGTTCATGCAACACTGTTCTGGCCACTTCTGGTTGTTATTCTTGCTGTACTTGTTAAAGCAGCATGTTGAGAGTTTGATCTGATGGTAATTCTGTGTTTAATCGCACTGAACTCTACAGGTGTGAATCCTACTGTAGGTCAAATCACTGTCTATGTGGTCTCAAGTGGTGTTAATTACAATCAAGTTATTAACGCAACTCAAACGGACACACACACACACACACACACACACACACACACACACACACTCAAACACACAGAACTACATGATAAAGAATTTACCCGGATCGTCTCGCGCTGCTGTATCGCCAAACCCCTGGTGCCGCGTCCGCGGCGGATTCCGTTGCAGCAAATCATCCGCGCCAAAAACAACAAGAAAAGAAAAGGGGAAAAAAAGCAATGAAAGATTAGAGACTCTTCCAGTTAATGCGAGCTCATAATCCAGACTAGGATTGACAGAGTGCGCGCCTTCGGGTCAGGATCAGGATCAGGATCTTCTCCCCGTTCGGATCTGGAGTCCGGAGCGCGCGCGGTACAGCATGTGGCTTATGTGCGGCTCGAAGTGAGAGCGCGCGCGAGAGAGCGAGCGTTCAGGTTTACGGGTGTGTGTGCGCGCGAGTGTGTGTGTGCGCGCGCGTGTGTGTTTAAATGGGTGTGCGCTAAATAGTCTACCGAGGTCGTTTCGTGTGCGCAGAAAGAGAGAGAGAGAGAGAGAGAGAGAGAGAGAGATAGATAGATAGATAGATAGATAGATAGATAGACAGACAGACAGACAGACAGACAGACAGACAGATCTACCCCCATAACCACCCATCCACCCTAACCCCCACCTACCACCATAACCACACATCCACCCTAACCTCCACCTACCACCAAAACCATACATCCACCCTAACCCCTACCTACCACTATAACAACACATCCACCCTAACCCCACCTACCACCATAACCACCCATCCACCCTTACCCCCACCTGCCCCATAACCACCCATCGACCCTAACCCCACCTACCCCATAACCACCCATCCACCCTAACCCCACCTACCCCTCATAACCACCCATCCACCCTAACCCCACCTACCCCATAACCACCCATCCACCCTAACCCCACCTACCCCATAACCACCCATCTACCCCAACCCCCACCTACCCCCATAACCACCCATCTACCTCATTTGTATTATTTTCACTTTATTTCTTGTTCAATTTCTGTTGTTGTTTGTTGCTTTAGCATTACAGAAAATGTTTTGATACGCACATACACACATTGAATTACAGTTTTTCTCAGTTAACAATTTGTACAAACAGCACAACACATTGGATTTCTTAAAACACCTGTACTTTTCTCAAAACCCTTCATTCATCTCTCAATAGTAAGTCTTTGTGTGAATGAATATCTCATTGCCATCAGAAATGTTTTTGTGGTTGTTCACAAACAAAATCGTTAAAATAGTTTCGTCATTAAGTGTCAGTATGAGTATAAAGAACGAGTTGATCATTGGTTGATCTGATGCCTTTCACTCACCTTCATTAGTGACATTCGAGTTTCATCTGCACAATTCGTCAATTCAAGTCACGTTTACAAAATAAATTTGAATCCTGACAGATTCATACAACTGCTTTAACCATTTAGCATTCAGTGACATACAATGAACTGATTATGAATCAGCATGAACATAAACAATTGTAGATAATCGATTAAATGAACGTACCAAAGCATTTGCAATTTGTTCAAAGCAACGAGAAATTGGTTTTGATGACGTGACGACGTGATGTGGAACGAAAATAAAGCTTGTTCAGAATAAGCTCGTTACCCATTTCTTTTCATTCAGTGAACAAAAACTAAAGTAAATGAATAGAAGAGAAATTAAATCAGATTAATATTTGCTGTGACCTCTTTCCGTCTTTCATGTTTTACTTCTGCACACTCTGTACAAAGTCAGAGATTCTGTAGGATCAGAGTCAGGTGTAGGATTCACCAATTCTACCAAGCAGGTGTTCATGATCATTAGTTTCACATGTAGGTTGAAACCCAGTCATTAACTGAAACAGAAACAGCTGTGAAGGAGCTTCAGATGGGGGAGGAGCCAAACTCTGCCACTATGAGGTTGTTTCATATCATGGCAAGACTGAGCATAGTAACAAGTCCCAAGGTAGATCTACTGCATCAGCAAGGTTTCCCCCAGGCAAAGATCTCAAAGCAGACTGGAGTTTCAAAAGGTGCTCTTCAAGCCATTATGAAGAAGCACAAAGAAACAGGAGATGTGGTGGAGCGTAGACACGGCGGTCAACCAAGGAAACTTAATGCTGTGGATAAAAGACACATTATGCTTAGTTCCATTCAAGGTTGGTGATGTCCAGCAGTGCCATCAGACTGTCACAAATCAGTGGGATCCAGGTACAAATATCTTTTGTCTGCAAAAGTCTGACCAGAAGTGGACTCCATGGAAGAATTGCAGGCAAAAAGCCTAACCTCCAAAATGGAGACCAGGATATGTGACTCTGAGGAGCAGAAAAAAAAGGTAGAAGGTGCTCAGAAATATCATGTGTTCATTCTTCTACAAGAGCATCCCTGAGATTGCACCATGACATCCAGATGTTTAGGAGGTTCCAATTCCGGTTCCAGCTTCAGCTTATCTCAAAGGTGTGGTGGTGTTGAGGAGGTCGGAAATCAGTGCAGGATGCTGAAGTTTAAGCACCGAACATACTTTATCCACATCTATTTTCTCCATCACTCAGGTTTGGCCAGGTTCCAGCCATCACATGACAGCTAGCAAACATCTACTTACAAATTGTCTTAAAAAAAAGGAGAATGAAAGCAAAGAAACAAGAAGCAAGCATCATGGAAGCAAATCAAATAGAGAGATTTCACGCCTGGCTTGACCTGGATTGAGTGTGCGTATGCGTGTGTGTTCGGTAGTCGATAAACACGATGGAAGCCTAGATGTTCATCTCATTCTGGAGAAATATACAGAGCACATGTGGAAATGAAGGGGCTCGTGTTTGGAGATGTTGCAATCCTGCCCTGAAGCCACATAAAGTTCTTGAACCAGCGTGGTTTCCTCTGGCACATTATACGACAACGGTGCTGCTGATGCGTTCCTCATGTGGCTTCTCAAATTAGCCACACACACACACACACACACACACACACACACACACACACACACACACTGTTACTATTAGCCAACTTTATCTTTCTCTCATATATTTTAGTCACAAACTCCAGTCATTTTTCATTCATTTTCCAATTTGCCAAACCGGTTTGAGCTGCTTAGTTCCGGTCGTTCCTGAGAGCCGTGCCACTGTCACTGGGCTGTTTTGCTTAATTATTATTTTTTTTAACATCATGGGCTTGTTCCAATTTCCTAGGTGCCATTAACATCTCACCGCGTTACTCTGAAAATAGTCCCCAATTACAATACAGTGGTTTTTAGTCTAACAGTCATTTTCAAAAGGGTGGATATAAAAAGTCCTTTATAAAATTGTAGGTTTTTAAAATAGAAAAACTTTAATGTGATCTAAGTGACAAAAAAAAACAGAGCAAAAATTAATATATAAATAAAAAAGATTTAAATATTGGGAACAATTTTAATATAAAAATAATAATTAATAATAATACAATCCCCTGATTGCATGCATTTGCACACCATTTCATAATGGGGGGCTCGGGGACTACACTGATCAGGATACATCCGAAACCATCAGCTTCCTATGAAAACGCTTCACTCTTGTTTGCATCCGTTTCCCAAAAGTTGCTCATCGGCAACGAAAGGTGTGAAAACTGAAAGCTTACATCCGCGTACCTCGAATTACCAAAATCAAAACGCAAGACGCATCAAAAGCTGCTCGGACGGTTTTCGATCGAACCTGGTAGAATTGCGTCGACGTGACTCGAGTTCCAGATAAGCACACCTGGACGACTGAGGATCTTCACAGACAAAGGATCATCATGGATGCAGAAAGTTAATTTCCCTTCAATAGAAGATCCAAACCTGTTCCAGCATGACAGTGTGCACAGATCCAGTTTAATGAAGATCTGCTTTACATTAGTTTGGCGGCCTACTGCTGAGCGAGGAATGTGTTTTCATAGTCCATTTCCTATTTGCTTGATAAACATCTATTCACCTTCAGGGCTGATGTTAAACTGATGTCAGTGAGACTTCGATGATCAACAGGAACATCCTAAAAGCTCATCTACTTCCTCATGGAGGCTAGCTATACCCGAGATCAGCTAGCATCACAAGTAATTCTACAGCCATGAAATCGACATTTTAATTAACCATGCAAACCGGAATAATAGAGAGCTTTGGGGTTCGTATCGACAAATCATCTTCCCCGTCCTAGCCGCTGAGAAATGTTCCTCAAAATGCAACATCTGGTGTGCGTGAGTTAAGTGCTCGGATCCGGAGAAACTCTGGGCCCTCGATTTAATTGGAGCGTAGCAGCACTTTATTATTAAATAATAAGCACCACCGTGTCACCTTTTAGTCGCGCTGGTAATCTTGTGGGAAGGAGGAGGAGGAAACGCGAGGAGGGAAATGAAATCACAGAGCGACACATGGAAACGGTGCTGTTACCCGAGGAACTGCTAGTCTCGCTGCTTGAGACAATTTATTCGTCACGGAATTCGCATCGGGAATGAAATGTGTGCAAAATAGTGTAAAATATTGTTATCGATATCGCGAATACGTGCGCACGTAAAAAACTTTTGCGTGGTCTTCTTTTACAGGCCACTAATGAACAACAGGTGGGGCGAAGTCACTGTTTCTTCTCATTGGGGGTTTCTCTTGAACAGCCTCTATTTCCTCCTACACCACAGTTCCTTTTTAATCCGAGAACGAATCTCGCTTACTTATAGTCTAATAAAAGTGAAGTTTGTTGTCGTTCTTATGTACGAGATCACAGCTGTAAACGCTCCCGAGCAGTTGTTCGTTCTTTTAGACAAAATGTTTCGGCTTGTCATGTGTCATTGAGAACAATTTGAGGTTTTTATTTTTAAATATAATGACCACAGAAAACTTCACGCTGTTGTCGTGGTCTGTTCTAATAATCACCAAGAACGAGCTGCGATAGACTTTTATAGAGACGACAGTAAATATAAGACTTACGAATAAGGGCAATCAATGGAAATAGATTATCTTTAGAATCTTGTAAGCTGAGTAATTGAAAGTGATTGCAGAACAATGTCAAATGAATATGGATCAATGTGAACGAACTGCTAAATGATGTATATTAATTACTGAACAATGTAACGTAATTGCAGAATAATGTAATTGCTGAGTAATGTAAAGTAATTACTAAATAATTTAAAGTAATAACTGATTAATATCCAATAATTGCTGAGTAATATAAAGTGATTATGGACTGAGGCACAGTAATTACTAAATAATGTAACGTAATTATTGAATAATTCAAAATAATTACTGAATTATGTAAAGTAGTTTCTAAGTAATTTAAAGTAAATACTAAATAATTTAAAATATAGCTTAATAGCTTAAAGTATTTGCTAAGAAATGTAAAGCGATTGCTAGTAATTTAAGGAAATTGCTGTGAAATGTAAAGTAATTAATGTGTAATGTAAATTATGTAAAGTAATTGCTGAGTAATGTAAATCATGCAGTCATCACTTAGTAATGTACAGTAATTACTCAGTAATGTAAATTATGTAAAATAATTGCTGTGTAATGTAAAGTAATTACCTAATAGTTTAAATTAATTACTGAGTACTGTCAATTATGTAAAGTAATTGCTACGTAATGTAAAGTAATTACTGTGTAATGTAAGGTAATTGCCTAATAGTTTAATTTAATTACAGAGTAATGTTAATTATGTAAAATGATTGCTGAGTAATGCAAATTATGTAAAGTAATTGCTGAGTAATGTAGAATAATCGTTGAGTAATATAAATAAAACACAAAATAATGTAAGGTATTTACTAATGATGTAAAGTATTTGCTGAGTAAAGTAAATTAATAGTTGAGTATTGTAAAGTAATTCCTGAGTAATGTAAAGTAATTGCTGATATATTTTAAGTAATTCCTGGGTAATGTAAAATAAATGCTGTCTTTTAAAATAGTTACTTAGTAATGTAAAGTACTTACTATGTAAAGTAATTAGTGAGTAATGTAAAGTTATTAGTGAGTAATGTAAAGTTATTAGTGAGTAATGTAAAGTAATTGCTAAGTAATTAAAAATAATTCCTGAGTAATGTAAAGTAATTACTGGGTCATGCTAAGTAATTCATGAGTACTGTAAAGTAATTAGTGAGTTATGTAAAGTAATTTCTGAGTATTATGCTTTAAGATGAATAATCTTGGGACAAACATTAAATGTTAAACTAAATGTTGTTTGCCCCAGTACACATTTTCCACCAACATAACGCTCAGTAAAGTACGTAAACTAAGTAATGTAAATTAATAACTGACCGATGAGAGGCAATTACTAAATAATGTATTCACAACACAATAACACCCACCACAAATGAGTAATGTCATATGATCTGAAAATATTTGTTTATAGTATTTAATAAATGGCCTCTGGTTAGTTTAGATGTTTATTTGTTGGAATAACAACACAGTAGAGATGCAACCGGTCATTTGTTTTTTGAGAAATGCAGCTGTGTGAGCAGTAAAGGAAAAGAGGAAGGCTGCATGTGTACACTATCAACTAACAGAAGATCTGCCATAATCATGTAAAACAAGTTGTACTGTAGAAGCAGAGTGTGTCCTGATGGAATAAATGCTGTCAGCCTGCTGTTTTTGTTGTAAATTTAGGTCATGAAATGTACTTATGTGCTTAAGTTCTCTGAGGTGGTGGAGTAAAAGTACTAACCCCCCAAAATTCCTCATAAATATGACTCCAGAATCAGAATAACTTCTTTTACATTTCTACTTGAGAATAAAAGTAGTAAGAGGTGAGACTTGGCAGTGTGCCATTCTTCTGCACATCACACCTTTATAAGGACAGAGTCTTTCTATAGATATAACCATGGGGATACACTCATGCTCTCGTCACAGCTTCTCATTTAACACTCTGTTTTCACTTAAAAATAGTGAGAAACATCATGTTTTTCAGACATGTACTGGAGTAAAAAGTAATTTTTACAAGTTTAAATGTAGTGAAGGAAAATACTCTGAAAAGGTAAACCTACAGTAGGTAATAAAGGTACAGCGATGAGATAAAAATACTTCCTTACTCTGTGTGTACAGTAAACACTTAAAAAAGAGGCTTATTAGCAAAAAGAAAAAAAAGAAAGAGATAAAAAGCAAAATGCAGCACTATAAAAAGGAATCATAAATGAGTTCTAACACAACTGAGCTCAGACCCCTTCCTAAAAATAGTCTCATGTTCGGTAATGTAAAATAATTACTAAATAATATCAAATAATTGCTGAATAATGTAAAAATGAATTACAGAATAATGTATTTACTGATTAAATTACTGAGCAATGTAAAGTAATTACTAAATAATGTAAAGTGATTACAGAATGATGTAAAATAATTACTGATAGATGTAATTACTAAGTAATCTAATGTAATGGCTGAACAATGTAAATTACTTGTTGAAAAATTATAGTAATTATAGAACAGTGTAAATTAATTGCTGAACTATGTAAAGTAATTACAGAATGACGTTAAGTAATTATAGAATTATGTAAAGTAATTACTGGAAAATGTAAAGTAATTACAGAACAATGTAAAGTAAATGCTGGAAAATGTAAATTGTAAATGTAATTACAGAATGACGTTAAGTAATTGTTTAAAAATTCAAAGTAATTACAGAACAATGTAAATTAATTGCTAAATTATGTAAAGTAAGTTTTAAAGAATGTAGTTATTCAATAATATAGTTATTGAATAATGTAAAGTAATTGCTGAAAAATATAAAGTAATTACAGAATGATGTAAAGTAATTACAGAACAATGTAAATTAATTGCTAAATTGTGTAAAGTTCTGAATAATGTAGTTGGTCAATAATATAAAGTTACTGAGTAATGTAAAGTATTTACTAAGTAATGCTTTAAAACAATTAACCTTTGGACAAATGTAAGCCAAACTTGATACGTTTTTGGCCTGCCTACAGATCTTCCACTAAAACAACATTCTTTTCTGTAACATTTGGACTTGTCTAACTGCTTTTCCCCTCTGTTTGACCTCATGTCTGATTTATTACTCCTGGTGTTGCCTCAGATTTCCACACAAACTGTCTCGTGATCCTTGTGCATTCAGGTGTTATGTTTTTGTTCTGTGTTTTTTTTTTTTTTCTTTTTCTTTTTCCTAAAGCATATCGCAATAAAACTAAACCTGGTTTTATTTCTCAGACTTCATCATTCCACTGACTTTCACCACGAGCCCTGATGTCATGAGCTGGAATACATCCAATAGCAGGATGGAGACACCTCAGGAAGGATTCCCAGAAAAAATAAATCTGTTACATGGATCACTGGCTCATCACAAGAAATTGAAAGCTTATAAATCCTGTAATACAGCATTCTCTTCACAAAATGTTTTTATCAAACTGAGTTGCTTAATTTATCTGTCATTTCAGCTCATTTATTATTCTGGCTTATTTTGAAGGCAGATTTTGAAGGCAATGTGGAACAGTCAGGAAGTTTTTTTGGCTTAGTTACTGCATACACACATGTTTTCCTGCAGTTGTGAAGGGGGGTATCTTTCTCCTTAAAACACAGTAAACTGTCATTTACATTGTAACCATTTTTCAAATGGTCTTATCCAGGTTAACTTACAATTATCACATTTATACAACTGAGCAGTTGAAGGTTAAGGGCCTTCCTCAAGGGCCCAGCAATGGCAGCTTGGTGGTGCTGGAATTTGAACTCACAAGCCGATGTTCAACGTCTCATTCACTGAGCTTCCATCTCCACAATACAAAATTTCAAATATTAATTAATTTATTAATTAATTGTAGGCTTTTGTTCTATTTTTGGATGTACAGAAACATCTAATTGTTTATCGTTTTTTGAGAGAAACCTAAACCTTTTTTACCAAACAAATTAATATTTTTGTTTTTATTGAAAAATCCTTCCCTAGCATGAACAACAGCTTTACACGCTCTCGGCATCCAGACAGTTCGTTTCTCTGAAATACTTTGCCGTGTCTCTTGTAAAACTTGCCAAAGGTTTTCCGTTACTAGTTGGAGATTTCTTTAAAATTCATCCCAGAGAAGTTAAATAGGATTGAAGTGGTGACTGGTCTGGACATTCCATGCTAGACAACTGTTTTCTATCTAAAGAACTCTTATAGAGATCAGATATACTCGTTGCTTCGGCTCATCGTCTACGTTCAAGTCGGTTCCAATGAGCCTCCTGTGTGGGGACACTCCTGTATAGGGACAACCTTGTGTTGGGGCTTTGTGTGTGTGTGTGTGTGTGTGCTGCCAGATTCAGATGAAAGCATCAGCGTCACTTCTAAGTGGTATGTTTGGACAGATAAAAGTGGTAAGCTCAGCTCGTCTCAGCTCGGCTCGGTTACGTCCGTCTCATATCTCTCCTCCTCTTCAGTTTTTCTTTCCCTTCCTCTTAAACGCTTGCGTTGCTTGAAAATATAATGATAACCATCACCACATCATGTCTGAAGCTTATCCCACTACCTACAGACGGCGTTTGGAGAGTCAGAGTAAACGGAGTGTGACCGAGCGGACTCCTGAAAGTCAGTTCCATCCCTCTGCAGAAGGAGCTTCTGTTCCTGGGGAGGTGGAATTGGAGCATGACTGAACGAGAGAACAAGCTTCAAACATATGTGTGTATACCAGTAGTCGGTCTGTTTAGAACACACACTCAAACACACACAAACACACACATGCTCTAAAGCAGATAGTGCCTTTCATCACGCAACAAACTGCTGACATTTTTTAGACAAACACACACACACACACACACACACACACATGCGTAGAAGCCTAATCATCAATCCCCTGCCTCTTCTATTTCAAGACAGAACATCATTTTGCAAAAATAGTCGTTGTGATGAGCAGAACATCTACGGAGGATAACTGCTGTCGTTAAAGATGAAGCAGGAACTCTTTGTCTCAGTGAGATCTTCTTTAAAAAAAATCTCATTCAGCAGTTTAACAATTAAAACCTGCTGAAGTCAAATTACGCTGATCACTGGCTCTCAGCTCAGTCAACAGAGGAAACATGGAGCCTGCTACACGTGCTAAACCACCTACAGGCTCCCCCTGGTGGACAAACCCAGAAGTGACTGAGGACATGATGCAACACTGTTGATAGCTACAAGATGATAGATAGATAGATAGATAGATAGATAGATAGATAGATAGATAGATAGATAGATAGATAGATAGATAGATAGATAGGTGGACAGACAGACAGACAGACAGACAGACAGACAGACAGACAGACAGGCAGGCAGGTAAATAGATAGATAGACAGACAGACAGACAGACAGACAGACAGACAGACAGATAGATAGATAGATAGATAGATAGATAGATAGATAGATAGATAGATAGATAGATAGATAGATAGATAGATAGATAGATAGATAGGCTTTCTGTTAAATAAAAGAAGGAACACTACACCTGGTACATTTGCTCCACCAGCCACAGGGTCCCCCCTGGTGGACGAACATGGAAGACAACCCTATACAACGGGGTATCTGGTTACAAGGTAGGTAGGTAGGTATATATATATATATATATATATATATATATATATATATATATATATATATATATATATATATATATATATATATATATATATGTGTGTGTGTGTGTGTGTGTGTGTGTGTGTGTGTGTGTGTTTGTGTGTGTAGCCCTCCTGGAACATTCAGTGTTGGTATAATTCATTCCACCCTGCCAGGTATATTTACTCCTTAATCCTTGTCCACACATTTAGAGTTGAGATTGAGGTTGAGAGACAACATGCAAGATATTAATCATCATCATCATCATCATCACCATCATCATCATTAGAGAAGGAGTCAGTTGTAGGGCATGCAATAGCGTTTAGACAAATGACTTAATAATTACATGCGGATGAAATTAAAGAATTGAAGACTTTGTTGTTTAGGGCAGAAGTCAATTTTCAATCAGTGGATGGTTTTATAGACTTGTGGACATGGATGGATGGATGGATGGATGGATAGATAGATGGATAGTGGAATAGACATTTAGAAGAACGTGACTGGAGCTGGAGCAACCTCAGGATGCTTTAGGATGGGGAGAGAAAGAGAAGTAGTGAAGAGAAATTAGCGTAGCTGCTGTTCATGATATTAAAAGCACAAGTTGATAATGTGATGTGATCAGATGTTCTGGAGCACAAGGTTATGATGTGATGTGTGTTATGTATAGGCTTTGCTAAAAAGATATGTTTTTAATCTACACTTAAACTGGGAGAGTGTGTCTGAGCCCCGAACACTGTCAGGAAGACTGTTCCAGAGTTTAGGAGCTAAATGTGAGAATGATCTACCACCTTTAGTGGACTTTGTTATTCTAGGAACTACTAGAAGCCCAGAGTTTTGAGATCTCAGGGAGCGTGACGGGTTGTAGCGTGTTAGACGACTGGAGAGATACATGGGATCAGAACCATTTAGTGTTTTGTAGGTAAGTCGCAATATGCATGGATATACACACTGTCCATCTACAGTCTGTATTTCATTTCATAATCAGTCCATTTAATAAACAATCCATGCATTTGTTCTTTCTTCTAACCATCCATTCACTCAACTATTCAACCTCCAACAATCTAGAGATCATCCTTCCATGCAACCACCATCCATCTACTGATCTATCCATCCAAACAGACTAAACTTCATCAAGCTGTTATTTCTTTTTCATTCTTCATTTCACCAAAGGTCCAATCTATAAATTTATTTACCCTTCAAACCATCCATCAATCTATTTATCATCTATTTACTTGTCCAACATCCATCTATTCTGTATCCAACTATTCAATCCATCCATTTATTCATTATTCTATCCGAACCCTAGCAATCTATTTATCTCCTTTTTTTTAAACAAAAACCATCTCCATACCTCATCTTTACATCTCTCCATCTATCCATTTCCCATACATCCATTAATCCACTCGTCCATCAATCAATTAATGCAAACCAATCTCTTTCAGTTGTTTTTTCTTCTAACCTTCTATTTATCCATGCATCCATGCATCCATCCATCTATCCAACCATTCATCCATCCATCCATTTATCATCCATCCATACATCTATTCATCCATCCATCCATTTATCATCCATCTAACAATCTATTCATCATCTATTTACTTGTCTAACAAGCCATTATCTATCCAATTCTGCATCCAGCCTCCATCCAACTGTTCTCATCTATTCAATTCATCCATTTATTGATCTATCCAAACCTCCAACAATCTATTGATCACACCATCCCCATACACCATCATATATCTCTCCATCCATCCATTTATCTACTCATCCATCAAGCAGTCCATTTAAACCAATGTTCACCCAGCTGCTCTTTGTTCTAATGATCCAACAATGTATTTATTTACTTATTTATATATCCAAACAGCTACCATCAATACTGTACATCTCACCAATTATTCATTTTCAATCCATCCATCCTTCCAGGAGCACCAATGTCTTACCACTGTCTTGGGCTGCATCTTCTGGAGTGAACTTTGACCAACTACACTACAATGGGAGTCTTTGCTGTTATGAGTTTCACTCCTAAATGCATAGAATGACACGTTCTTTCTGTGTGTGTGTGTGTGTGTGTGTGTGTGTGTGTGTGTGTGTGTGTGTGCTTTTATGTTCATGTTCATGTACAAGCACAATGTGTAATGTTTCTCCAGACTCCCTGTACCAATCTGAATACCCACCAGGCACAATTACAATCATCATCACCATCACCATCATCATCAGCAGCAGCATTACACACAAACACACACACACACACACACACACACACACATGAACACACACAGATGCACACACAATCAGCAGCTAATGCAATAATGACAAATTGAAACATCTTAAATGGGACAAATTGCATAAGAGTCGTTCACATTAGCATGATGTGTGGTGAATTTCAAATTGTTGGAGAAAAGAATGCTGGGGAGAAACCCAGAGATGAACACGTGAGCAGGGGACTGATTTTCCATTTTTTATCAATCTATCCATTTATCCATCCAGCAATCAATCCATCCAAACCATGTACACATACATCCACCCATTTATCCATCAGTCCATGCTAACAACCTCCTGCACATGCATCCAGCCATCTATCCATTCATCCAAACAACCATCCATCAATCCATCCATCCATCCATCCAAACAAATATCCACACACATCCATTGACCCACCCATCTATCCATCTATCCATCCATCCATTAGTCCATGCAAACAACCTCCTGCAGATCCATCCATTCATCTATCCATCCATCTATCCATCCATCCGTCCATCCATCCATCCATCCATCCATCCACACAAATCCATCCACCCACCCATTCATCCATCCATCCATCCATTAGGTTATGCAAACAACCTCCTATACATCCATCCATCCATCCATACATCTATCCATCCATCCATCTATCCATCAATTTATCCCAGCTAACCACAATCTGACTGTTATACTCTTCTAACCATTAATTAAATTATTAATTCATTTATTCATCTATCTATTTGTCCATTGATCCATATTTCCACTAATTCATCTATTCATCTGAACAAACATTCATTAATGTATCCATATATATAGTCTGAAGATCCACCACGTAGAACACAAGCAGAGAAAAGATGATGATGATGATGACCAGGTGATCAGGAATGTGTCTGTTCTCAGTCATGTTTACATCACTGACTCCCTCTGTCTCATCCACGTTAACCTCAAACTTCTTACTGCCTTCTGCACTGCTCATTGTGAAAAAGTGGATTGAAAAAGCTGCACAATGAGAGAAAACAGGTTGATGGGCTGAAAAACGGCGCAATGAGAAGAAAAAATATTTCATCAAATAGATTCAAACTAAAGTAACGAGTCTGGTTTGAAAATGTAAGAAGTAGAAAGTACAGATATTTGTGTAAAAATGTAATGAGTGAAAGTAAAAAGTCCAAAAAATAAATTGTGAAGTAAAAAACTGATATCAGAAAAATCTACTTAAGTACAGAAACAAGGTATTGGTACTTCATTATTTCCCACCTCTGGTTAGAAGTAAAGAACATATTCCCTCATTTATCCAATTGTCCATCCAGCCGTTAATTCTATTAATCTCCTAGTCCATCCATCCATCTATTCATCCCGGCAAACCACAATCCAACTGACCATTAAAGAATCCATTTGAAACCTTAATTCATTGTTTATATCCACTTATCAATTCATCTTTATGTTTATCTTTCTACTTATATACACATCCATCAATTTATCCATCTATCGATCCATCCACCCATCCACCTATCTACCCATTTATCAATCATTTGAATTTTATTAGAGAAAAAGAGAGAAGGACACTGGGTAGAAACTCGGGTGAGAACGTCTGAATCGGTCCTCAGTGCTGACTCATTTTCCGTTCGAACACGAACATGGACCCTCCTGCTGTTTCAACCCCACAGTAATGAAGATTATGGACCTTTGAAGAAGTAGATGCCGAACTCGCAAACATCCCGTACCATCTAGGGATGTACCAGTGCCAATTGGATCCCACTACATGTGTGGAGTTTGGACACTGGACCTCCTGGAGTGTTTAAAGGCTCTGGCATGGAGAAGCTGGTGCTGGATCTGTTATGATCACAAATGTTGAGCTCAGTAGCTCCTACTTTTATACCCATATAGACTGTAGAAAGAACATCACTTATAATCTCCAGTGCTCATGTTAGTACTCACTCTCCAGTGTTCTGTAGTGTTGAAAGATTTATGATCAAACTCTTGATGTCACCCAAATGAGGATGGGTTCCGCTTTTGAGTCTGGTTCCTCTCAAGGTTTCTTCCTCATAACATCTAAGGGAGTTTTTCCTTGCCACAGTCGCCACGGCTGCTCATCAGGGATAAATACACACCATTCACCTTGATGTTGATTTGTGTAAAGCTGCTTTGAGACAATGTCTGTTGTGAAAAGCGCTATACAAATAAACTTGACTTGACTTGACTTGTCGAATTCTGAGCTCTGATTGGCCAGAAGACGTTGATTTATTTACTATACCAGGAGCTCTGACAGCAGCGCAGGTTTATATTACTGTGTTCATTCTAAAGCTTTATGGTTTGTGGAGCAACGGTGCAGCAGCTGATCTCAGGCCAGTTGTGTTACTGTATAAAGTGTGTGGTAGAGGGTTACAGTGTAAAGAAACTGATCTCACAGCAGTTCCAGTGTTTCCTGGTGTTTACCGACAGATGAGTTTTATTCAACTGAACAATTCCAGATAAGTGCAGCATTTCAGCCTGGACCCATGATCCATGGATTGTGTAACGTGAACAGGATGGACAGACACACACACGCACATGCGCACACACACACACACACACACACACACACAAACGAGTTCGAAAGAACACCATACACACCTATGACAGTTGACCTTATGTTACAGCAGAATAAAATAACAAGTCTGTCTGTGGGTGTGTGTGTGTGTGTGTGTGTGTGTGTGTGTGTGTGTGTGTGTGTGTGTGTGTGCATGTGTGTGCGTGTGTGCGTGTGTAGCTTGGAGTTATAAATGATTGACGTTCAGTAGAGTAAATTCTATGCTGACTGCAGAAGAGGTATTCTCTCTGCAGGAATGTGTGTGTGTGTGTGTGTGTGTGTGTGTGTGTGTGTGTGTGTGTGTGTGAAACAGAGAAAGAAGATAAACAGAAGGATTTGTTGAGGAGAGTTGAATTTTTGCCTTGTTGCTTCAGGATGATTAGTGATGTATTAAACACACACACACACACACACACACACACACACACACACACACACAGAAGGTTTGTGCCTTGGGCAAGGTACAGATAGAGATGCTCTCTCTTTCACACATACACTGTTCTACTATACAGTGTAATACATTTGCATAAACAGAAAATATAAAAATAAATGACTTTAAAATGGCCTCATAATGATGGATGGATGAACAGATGGACAGATGGATGGAAGGATAGATGGATGATAAATAGAGAGGGAGAGATTGGGGAACTGTTGGCTTTTCGGATACATCAATATAAATAATGTAAACGCTTTCTCTATCATTTACTCATGCTGACAAGTAATTGCATGGATGGATGGATGGATGGATGGATAATTGGATGACTGGATGGATAGAAGATTTAATGGATCAAACTCAAAAAACATGATGGATAGATAGACAGATGCACAGATTGCTGAATAATTTATGTTTTTAATGGATGGATGGGTGGATGAAATAAAAAAAAGATGATGATAGATGAATAAACAGATACACATTGTTGAATAAAAGTGTGTTTTGATGAATGGATGGATTGATGAATGGATGGAGGGAAGAATGAAACTGAATAAAATAAAAGATGGTAGATAAACAGATACACATATTTTTGAATGAAAGTGTGTTTTAATAGATAGATAGATAGATAGATAGATAGATAGATAGATAGATAGATAGATAGATAGATAGATAGATAGATAGATAGATGAAAAATGAATAAAGAAATGCACAGATGGAGAACACAAACTATCCATTGAACCATCCATCTATCTATTTATCTTCTAACCATTCATTTATTTATTCATCCATCAATTTATGATCTACTACTTATTTACCTTTTCATCCTTCCATCAATTCATCCATTGATCCATCCATGTTTAAATCATGTAACCAACTGTCCATCTATCAATCTGTTTATCCATCTATCATGCACACATCTTCCATTCGAACAAGTATCTATCTGTTTGTTCTTTTGCTTACCCCTCTTTTTTATTCATCCCTTCATCCAGCTATAAAAACATCCAACAGCCTATTTATTTATTTATCTTCCCAACCAGTCATTATCCATCCATCTCTCTCTCCATCTATCCAGCCATTAAAGAGTCACCAGATACAGGATTGAATTAAGGTCATTTTCTTCAGAACATTACTCCATCACTTCATTCTCCACACTATGAACAGAAGAACAAACTGATGGAGGGATAAACAGATGAGTAGAAAAATAGAATACTTTATTTGTCACATATACATTACAGCACAGTGAAATTTGTTCTTCACATATCCCAGCTTGCTCAGAAGCTGAGGTCAGAGCGCAGGGTCAGCCATGATACGGCGCCCCTGGAGCACGGAGGGTTAAGGGCCTTGCTCAAGGGCCCAAGAGTGGCAGCAAGACGATACAGGGGCTTGAACCCCCGACCTTCCTCATGTAGTTCCTCTCCAGATCAGATCTGAGCAGACTCCTGGAATACTCATTAAGAAGAAACCTGGTGGGGGGTTTTCACTCTCTCTCTCTCTCCTTCTCTCACTCTTTTCTCTCAGCACTGTCTTTCATAGAGGATCCGTTTGCCAGTGGCACTCTGCATCATCTCATCACATACGAACCTGACAGATGGAATTACAGAAATCCATCATCAGCGCAAATCGCTTTTTGGAGTGATTTCCAGCTGTGAAGTTGATGCAAAGTAGAAAAAACACACTCTGTTTTAAACTGAGCCTGGAGTCATTTTCCCCTGAAATGAGTGAATTTGGTCCAGGTGCTTGGCCCAGGATGCGGATCTCTCTCTCTCTCTCTCTCTCTCTCTCTCTCTCTCTCTGACTATCACTTCAACAGGTGCAGATGCTCATCTAAATGTTGTGTTGTTTTATGAGAGCATCAGTTGTTCAGCAAAGCAGAAAGCAGGAAGGTCAGATTCGGGTTTCAGACCTGCAAAAACATTTTCAGGAATTTGGAAATAAATTATCATCAAGAATCTCCTACTGGAATCTTTTGAAACACTGATTGTAATTTCACTTGAAAATTGAGATTTGTTATATTTAAAAAAAAAATGTATCATTTAGCATATATTTTATCCTAAAAAAAAAACTAACAGTAAAAAAAAAAAAAAAAAAGAAAATAGTAACAAATTAAGGTTTGTGTACCTTCTTGGCACTTTCAATTTAGATTTTAAAAAGGTGAATTTATAAAAAAAAATCCAATACATCACTCAGCTTTTATTTCTTCTGTTCAGACAGACAGAAAAACATCAACTTACTTCAAGTGCCTTCTGACTTCTAACTCACGGTGCTTTTACAAACACGCCTTTGTAGATACTTTGTAGTTACAGCTCTACCTCTGCCATGTTAATCTGTATTCTATGTGACACTCAGGACACCTGAGCCTCGGTCTCCGTAGTGTTGATACGTCGTGTTCACGTAGCAGCAGCGATGCTGAGAGAACGCGCTCGAGACACGTTTTAGCGAAGAGAAATCGATCCACATATCAAATATTGCTCATAAATTATAATTTTAAAATAACAAACGTATAGCGTATCTACTAATAATTATACATGAATCAATTATATAAGTAAATAAATTAGCTAATGACCTATTTTTTTATGACAGATATTTATTGTATCGATAGCCACAATAAAAAACTAAAGTTAAAAAATGAAAAAGTTCTAATAATTTACTATTGTACAATTACGACTTTTTTTTTTTTACTTTTCTTTCTAAAACAAAATTTAATGACCAGAAGATACACGGACCCTGGGTATATAATTGCTTTTGTTGAAAAATAATAATATCATTAATATAATATAATATAATATTATATATATATATATATATATATATATATATATATATATATATATATATATATATATACAGTATATATACAGCGGGGAAAATAAGTATTTGACCCATCAACATTTTTATCAGTAAGGGGATTTCTAAGTGGGCTATTGACACAAAATTTCCTTCTGGGTAGTGAGAAGCCTTCATAGGCCACCAATTAGGACTAAAGCAGCTGATATCAATTAGTACTGATAGGGGGGCAGGGTTTCTCTTTCAATACTGACAGATTTCAGGTGGTCTCCTGGCTTTCTATGCCATTTTGCACCTTGTTATCTTCATGTGTTCAATACTTATTCCCTGTGTCATTTCACTTTATTTATTATGACTCAACATGTAGACTTAAATGTTCTGATTTCTTTGTATGAATTCCATATTTGGCTTGATGGCTACATCTGGTGGAAATTTTGTGTCAATAGCCCACTTAGAAATCCCCTTACTGATAAAAAAGCTGATGTGTCAAATACTTATTTTCCCCGCTGTATATAAAACAGAATTGACTGACTCAAACCGGAGACTCTGGAGGTTACAGTTTTTACATTACAAATGTATGGGCAAAACGTCATGAACAAATCTCTCTCTGAGGATATCACCTCGTTATTTCCCAGACATATAAAAAAACGAATGGATGAAACGTTCATGATGGATGAGATGACGCTGCTGTAACGCCTTTTACTTCTGACTTCAGAGTAAATAAAACAGGTGGCTTAAAGCAGTGGAAGGCCATCAGGGCCATATTCATCTATTTTTTCATATATTTTTGTCCATTCATATGCCTTAAATAATTCCCAATAGTTTATTAGCTTCATTTCATAGATTTTTCTCTCAGGTCTGCAAACGTTGGAGTTTCTATCCAATCAGATTTCAGCTGACAAATCACATGTATCCAGGGTCTGCTTTAAGACCTTCCAAGTCATCACTGTGGGCTTTTTAGCATAAACTTCATGTTGCCTGAAACTGTTAACTGCATTAACAAATGAAATTGCGCCCCCTGGCAGGCATATGATGACATCTGCATTTTTGGACTGGACAGTCAGAAAGCGCACCAATCAGAGCTCACAAACCACATCTGTAGCAAACTGCACAAGCTCGAATATATTCATTTGGATTTAATAGCTGTTTTTTTTATTACACTACGACTGACAGAGGAGGAAAAATCGATTTAAACACAGGGACACTTACGAGGACGTTTACAAGTTGGACTTTTCTAGAAAAGCTGGACATCGTGAGAAACGTCGCCAAAAACCGAATGAACCATGAACCATTTATGCTTCTGTGTTTTCTTTCCTGTAGAATTTGCAGGAAAACACACAATTTTCCTCAGTTTTAAATCCCCAGGAAAAAAACCTAATGCACAGAAAATTCAGGGGGTCATTCAATAAGGTTCTTAATATCGATGCTTCAGCCAGAGATGATGTTTGCAGCTGTGGCTAGAGTGAAAGGAGACGTGTTAAAGTGTGTTTCTTGCTTTAGCAATGACATTCATTCTCACTGTGTGAAGCTAACTGTACTGTATTGGATTGATTCAGGCAGGTATTTTTCAAAAAGACCCAATTACCAAATTAAACCTGTAAATAAAGTTTCATTTGGACATTTTATTTAAAAAAAAGTCTTGCTATAGAAAGTTTCTTTAGCTTTTTAATATTTTTTCTTCTCTAGAGTTCACAGACTCCGGATGAGAATGAGATGTCGCATTGTATCATCTCTAATCATCATCAACTGTATATTAGCTTACTTCAAGATGTTTACACTAGCTAGCTAGCTAGGTTTTGCATAAATACCCTGTAATATTAGCTGGCTAGTTTGGTTTTGTTTTAGTGTTTATTCCAAAAGAAAAACAGGGTTATTAAATATTAGCTAACCAGGAAAAAAAAGCCAAGTTCTTTGTGACGGTGAGAGCGGGGTAGAGCCCATCAGCTTTATTGTCGCTTTACAAAAAAATCAGCGGTGTATTTTTTCTTTATGTAGCTAACCCTGGGCTTGCTCTGCGCTCCCTGGTTTCCTCCGACATCCCAAAAAAAGGGGGATTGGCTATTCTAAAGTTCACATACCCACGATGAAAGAGAACTTGCTAATCCCCTTTTTGTAAGAGGTTGGAGGAAACCAGAGAGCCCAGAGCAAGCCCAAGGTTAGCTCTAGCTAGCTAGCTATGTTTTGCATGAATACCCTGTAGTATTAGCTGGCTAGTTAGGTTTTGTTTCGCGTTGCTGGTGTGCTTTAGCATTTACTTTAAAACAATGGGGTTATTGTGTAGATAACCCTATTGTGAACATTTTTCTCGGCTTTAGCAAATTTTTCCTTGTGACAATTTTCTTAGCGAACTAGCTAGTGGCTCGTGCAGGTCTAGATAGATTATTTCCGTTGTTATACACTCTCTAAACTCTTTTTCACACTGGTGGTGTGTTTCCAAATACTACACCTTCAATACATCTTATCAATTTGCCTGTTTTTTCTTGTCTTTTTTTGCAGCCATTGTTTTTTTCCAAACCTCTCTCTTTTTTCTCGTCCTCTCTGTGCTGTGTTTTTTTAATCATAGCTTCATAGCGATGAGATGTGAGATTTCGGTAGCACCCCGCCAGATCAGTGGGTTTTGCACTCACACCTCCTGATTGGACAGAGAGCCTTAAGCGTTATTATTCATTAACCCCAGCGACGAATTTCATCAGATATTGTGCGGTCTTTGAAGTAGAGACGCCTCGGACGTGGACGCGGATTTGCGCCCGCATACCTGTATCGGGAACAGATTCCTTTTTGGCGCTATTCTCACATTCACACGACGAGGCCGTCACGGTGGGCTTTTATCTGCTGCGGGGAGCTTAAAAAACCGACAAAGGCGGAATAAAGGAAGGACAGCACAAAGAGAATTCAAAGCGCCTCAAGTCTCGGCAGACCACAAAAACAGGACGTTGGATGTAAAGGCAATGAAAACATTTTCAAAGCATTTGATGTGACTCAACAGTTACTGACGAAATTCAGACCAATCCGGTTCACCCAATGGAATTCTGACTAATCATTCTCACTTCCAAAGAAATTCAGACCAATCCTTCTCACTTCCATAGGAATTCAGACCAATCCTTCTCACTTCCAATGGAATTCAGACCAATCCTTCTCACTTCCAATGGAATTCAGACCAATCCTTCTCACTTCCATAGGAATTCAGACCAATCCTTCTCACTTCCAATGGAATTCAGACCAATCCTTCTCACTTCCATAGGAATTCAGACCAATCCTTCTCACTTCCATAGGAATTCAGACCAATCCTTCTCACTTCCATAGGAATTCAGACCAATCCTTCTCACTTTCATAGGAATTCAGACCAATCCTTCTCACTTCCATAGGAATTCAGACCAATCCTTCTCACTTCCATAGAATTCAGACCAATCCTTCTCACTTCCATAGGAATTCAGACCAATCCTTCTCACTTCATAGGAATTCAGACCAATCCTTCTCACTTTCATAGGAATTCAGACCAATCCTTCTCACTTCATAGGAATTCAGACCAATCCTTCTCACTTCCAAAGAAATTCAGACCAATCTGGTTTACTCTAAGGAATTCAGACCAATTCTATTTACTTCCAATGGAATTCAGACCAATCCTTCTCAGTTCTCAACACAGGACGTTGGATGTAAAGGCAATGAAAACATTTTCAAAGCATTTGATGTGACTCAACAGTTACTGACGAAATTCAGACCAATCCGGTTCACCCAATGGAATTCTGACTAATCATTCTCACTTCCAAAGAAATTCAGACCAATCCTTCTCACTTCCATAGGAATTCAGACCAATCCTTCTCACTTCCAATGGAATTCAGACCAATCCTTCTCACTTCCAATGGAATTCAGACCAATCCTTCTCACTTCCATAGGAATTCAGACCAATCCTTCTCACTTCCAATGGAATTCAGACCAATCCTTCTCACTTCCATAGGAATTCAGACCAATCCTTCTCACTTCCATAGGAATTCAGACCAATCCTTCTCACTTCCATAGGAATTCAGACCAATCCTTCTCACTTTCATAGGAATTCAGACCAATCCTTCTCACTTCCATAGGAATTCAGACCAATCCTTCTCACTTCCATAGAATTCAGACCAATCCTTCTCACTTCCATAGGAATTCAGACCAATCCTTCTCACTTCATAGGAATTCAGACCAATCCTTCTCACTTTCATAGGAATTCAGACCAATCCTTCTCACTTCATAGGAATTCAGACCAATGCTTTTCACTTCCAAAGAAATTCAGACCAATCTGGTTTACTCTAAGGAATTCAGACCAATTCTATTTACTTCCAATGGAATTCAGACCAATCCTTCTCAGTTCTCAACACAGGACGTTGGATGTAAAGGCAATGAAAACATTTTCAAAGCATTCGATGTGACTCAACAGTTACCGCTGGTTTAGGAGTTGAAGAGAGACTAGTGCTAGCTGGTGAGGTAGCCGTGTTAGCTTTAATGGGAGGAATCGGGCAGCCTAGTACATTAAGCTACGATGGTCAGTCCTGTTCCCTCACAATATGCAGCTGGAAATCTTCATCAACGTTCTGTAACGGGTCACAAGGAGGTGCAAAAGAAAAATATGCTAATCAAATGTTTATTTTTCCTGTCAAACAGCTTCCCAGTACAGTGGTCAATCCCCCTGTTCCAAAAAGCCCACGGAACATCTAGATCACTTCCAAAGGAATTCTAAACAAACATGTTCACTACCAAATTCACTCAGACCAGCTGCTCACCTCCAGTGAAACCGTGCAACTAAATCCTGCTCTATTCCAAAGGAATTCTGAGCAATCCTGCTTTCTTCTTAAGGAATTCTGGCCGATCCTGCTCATTCCCAGACTAAAGACTAAGACAAATCCTTCTCACTTCCATAGGAAATCAAACCAATCCGGTTCACTCAAAGAAATTCAGACCAGGAGGAGGATGAGAAAAATAAGAAGGGCTAACGATGAAATGGATGAGGAAGAAGAACTTATTAGGAAGATGTAAAGAGCTGATAAAAAGCAGGAAAGGTTTTGTGGAAAAGGAGGAGGAGGAAGAATGCACTGTGCACAGAAATATTTTTATTTATTAATAAAACCTAAAACTTTCCTTAACACATGATGTGAGAGAAGTTTTCATGACTTTTTCTACTCAACATCTCCTCTGATGGAGAATCCGGAAACTGCAGAGCTCGCGCTCCAGGAGGAGAAGAAGAAGGAGGAGGAGGAGGAGGAGGAAGTTCTGGTGGAACTTTTTGGATTTTGAAACGTGTGTGTGTGTGTGTTTTTTCCTCCCTGAAGCAGAACAGTCAGTTCCGTTAAACGTGCAGCAGAGGGGGGACGTCATCAGCGCTCGAGCTCGGGGTTATAAAGAAAAAGAAAAGGAAAAGAAAAGAAAGAAAAACAACAAAGTAGCAAAGATAAAGGAGGAAAGAAGAAGGTGGGGGCGCGCATGTAGGAGAAGAAGTTCTCGTTTCCCGTGAAAGTTCCTCTTATGGAAAAGCGAGAACTTTTCTTCCTCTCGCGCGCGCCGAGGAGCTGTTGCGCGATGTGACCGGAGCTATGAGGTGTAGGAATGGACAGACGCGCTCCAGGCGAGAACATGGCGTCGTCTGTTTCTTCTCCGAGCTCGCGCCGCCGCTGCTCTTCTTTGGGCTGCTCGGTGTCGCGGCGGCGGCGGTGGCGGCGGGTGGGGAGGACGCGGGCCGCGCGTGCGGCCCTCCGTGTCCAGGGAACTGCTCGTGCGCGGTGCTGGGAGCGCATTGCGTGGTGAACTGCTCGGGCCGCGGGCTGGAGTGGAGCCCCTCCGCCACCGAGCTGCCCACCGACACCAACATACTGTGAGTGATGCGTGTGTGTGTGTGTGTGTGTGTGCGCGCGCGTGGTCCTGGATTTGTGCAGCGGATTTCTTTATACTGATGGGATTCCTGTTATGAAAGTCTCGCACCGTTACACGCACGCGCACAAACACACACGTTTATTTTTTTCTCTCCCCCTCCTTCTAACTCCTTTATTTCTTTCTCTCTCTCCTCTCCTTTACTCTCTTTGGAGAAAAAAAGTCGTTCAAGTCACGTGCTTCATTTATGCGTCACAACATTCACGTTTTTTTGTTTCTCTTGTTGGCTGCTCGATTTGATATATGAGGTGGTATCAAAAAGTTTCAAGACTTTTCAAGGCTCTGTTTATAAGAAAGTACTTTTTTAAATCTATGTTTACACACCATCACCTTTAAATTAGTCCCCTTGCACAGCAGTACAGCATTCCCAACGTTCCTGCCACATCTGGAATGTGTCCTGGAAGTTCTGTTTTCGAAGCGTGTCAGACATTAAGATTAAAAAATCGCAGACGTGGTCAGAATAACACTAGTTGCACGGCTTCCGATGTCTTGTTTTGACACACTGACTTACGAAGGTCGGTGCATCCTGTGACTTTGTGTGCAGCCCTGTGCTGCACACTCTCACACACTCTCCCGCACACGATAGCACGCGTGGCTCTGAGAGAACATTGCGTTCTCGGGTGCGTGCCGCATGTGTTATCGATTTCCCTCCTCTCAGCTCCGCCTCATTCCGCACCGAGGGAAGAACCGCTGGACTTTCCAGCTGTTGTGTAGAGCTCACTGCAGCATCTGTATGCACGGGTGCAGCTCGGATCGTCTGCCGGGCGTCGATGCTTTCGTCTTGTCCGTCATGCGATGTGGGGACTAATATTACTTCCATGTCTGTGAGATTTGACGTCTGTTCCAAATCCTTATAATAACCGAATAATCCGGGGCTTCGTTTGTAAAATGGTTTGGAAGATATGGAAAATCTCCTGCTATAGAGCTCCAACCCTATTGAACATCTTTTAGTAGGGTTCAGACCCCCCCAGGTCTCCTTATCTCACCTACATCAGTACCTGACTTTACTAACACCTTTGTGGTGGAATGAATTTCACTCCAACACACTTTAAAAATCTAGAAAATCTTCCCAGAAGAGTGAAGCTTATTATAAGAGTAAATGTGGAGGCTCAAAAAAAGAAGCACTTGTACTTGCAGATAACCGAATAATCACCCGATAGTTTTTTAGATGGATACCTGATTAAAAAAAAAACGTAACAAATGTAAAATAGTACTGAACTTTATTAAAACATAAAAACAAAAACAGTACTGAATCATAAAAATGGGTGAAAATGACAAATATGCATATATAAATTACTAAATATAACGACAATGAATAAAATATAAATGATAAATTTAAAATAGCGCTCTCCATGCCACGCGGCGTCTAACGTGTAAAAATATGCAGCACTTGGCATCAGTGATTCGGCCCCCTAGAGGCCGTTCTCGTAATGACAGCGGACCTTCTCAGCCGCTCCAGCAACCGACGCAACCCGGAAAAACTATCGGTATGGATTTAAATAGTTCTAGCAATCAACTTTCGGTGCAGATTCATCGGTTTCTCCGATTAATTTACAGTGCATGTTGTAGCAGCTGTAAACAATCACAGTCTCGTTTTTCCTTTCTTTCTTTCTTTTTTAAAAATGTATAAAAAAGAAAGATGATTTTCTCTGACACTGAAAACACTTTCCATGAAGAAACATCCCATTAGGATCCCTCCACTCTTCTGTGAAGATGTTCCACTAGATTTTAGAGGGTGTTTATGGATATTTGTGCCACAAAGGGTGACCCGATACTTGTAGTTTTTAACACATGACTGGAGGTAATGATTTTTAGAAGGAACATGGTTTTCGGGTTGCTTTGTAAAAATGTGTTGCTGGGGTCTGTAGATAAATGATAACATTTTGGTCAATCCAGACAGGGACAGTGACAGTCACAGTGAGATCCTGAACACACACACACACACACACACACACACACACACACACACACATTCTCAGAGGGGGTCTTGTTTGGTTATTGCTGGTTATTCAGTAAACTCATCTATACAAAGCCCAGTCTATACACACACACACACACACACACACACAGTAGCTTTAGGTTCAGCTGGACTTCTCTGTATCCTTCCCTTCCTCACTCTACACTACAAACTCTTTCATTTCATTTTTATCATTCGGACAAGATCTAAAGCTCTTATAATAACTTTTACTCTTCAGATGCAGATTTTGTGGAGATTTTATGGAGATTCATTAAACCACAAGTGTATTAGTGAAGTCAGGTACTGATGTAGGTGAGGTGAGGAGGCCTGGGGTGCAGTCAGCATAAAAACCTTTGTAATGTAGTGTTGGAGCACTATAGCAGGAGATCTTCCACCTTGTCCATCCCATGGTAAGCAGATCTTTATGGAGCTGGCTTTGTGCACATGGGCATTTTCATGTTGGAACAAGTTTTGGTCTTCTAGTTGAAGTGAATGGAAAATATCATGCTGCCGCATCCAACGACGTCTAATACAATTGTGTGTCGTAGTTTGTGCCAATGTTGTGTGAAGAAGAACCAAATCTGGTTCTTACTGTAGGTAAGGATCTGTTTTTAAGAATCTCATTCTTGGTTAGTTCCAGTTTATAAAGATTTCTTATTTTGGTAAGTTCCCACTCATTGAAAATTCTTATTCTTGGTTAGTCCCTGCCTTTGAAGTTCTCATTCTTGGTTAGTCCCTGCCATTGAAGTTCCAACTCTTGTTTAGTTCCAGTTTTTAAGGTTCTCCATTTTGGTTAGTTACTGACTTAAAAGTTCTCACTCTTGATTAGTCCCAGGCTTTAATGATATCAGGCCTGCTTGGTCCCAGGCTTTAAGGATATCAGGCTTGGTTGGTCCCAGGCTTTAAGGATATCAGGCCTGGTTGGTCCCAGGCTTTAAGGATATCAGGCTTGGTTGGTCCCAGGCTTTAAGGATATCAGGCTTGGTTGGTCCCAGGCTTTAAGGATATCAGGCCTGGTTGGTCCCAGGCTTTAAGGATATCAGGCCTGGTTGGTCCCAGGCTTTAAGGATATCAGGCCTGGTTGGTCCCAGGCTTTAAGGATATCAGGTTTGGTTAGTCCCTGCCTTTGAAGTTCTCATTCTTGGTTAGTCCCTGCCATTGAAGTTCTAACTCTTGTTTAGTTCCAATTTTTCAAGGTTCTCCATTTTGGTTAGTTACTGACTTAAAAGTTCTCACTCTTGGTTGGTCCCAGGCTTTAAGGATATCAGGCCTGGTTGGTCCCAGGCTTTAAGGATATCAGGCCTGGTTAGTCCCATGCTTTAAGGATCTCAGGCTTGGTTAATCCCAGGCTTTAAGGATATCAGGCATGGTTAGTCCCAGGCATCACTAGCTAGTCCATTTCTTTAAAGATCTCAGGCTTGGTTAATCCCTTTCTTTAAAGTTCTCAGGCTTGGTTAGTCCACGGCTTTAAGGTTATAACTCTTCATTACTCTGAGGCTTTAAGGTTATTAATCTTGTTTAGTCTCTGACTTTATTGGTTAGTCCCAGGCTTTAAGGTTCTCAGGGTTCCAGTCCGGCTTAATCCAATCATTAATATCACACTTTTTGTTAGAAGCAGTTGTAAGTGTGAAGGTCTTTAAAGCACTTCAAGTTTCTTCGCCTCAACTGTAATAATTGCACTTATCTCGTCTGATCATGTCTTTATTATAACAGTCGTCAGCTCCGTTTCATTCCACCTCAGCCTTCCTTTCTCTTTCTTTTCTCCTCTCTGGCTCATTTTCCATCTCTCTCTCTCTCTCTCTCTCTCTCTCTCTCTCTCTCTCTCTCTCTCTCTCTATTTCTCTTTTTCTCTCTTTTCTTTACGAGGATTTTATTTTTCTGCAGCATTCCAGTTTTTTCACAGTTCTGGTTTGATCCAGTTGCTACTGCTCTGTACTGGTGTTATTGGTTTTTCCCAGCTCGGGCCTCTTAGCCTTCTGTTCAGGCTCCCAGAATTCACCGGGGACTTTCTATTACCCACAATCCTCCGGGGCTTGGCCACACCAGGCCTTGAGAATGCTGTTTATGAAAGAGAGGGAGAGAAAGAGAGAGAGAGAAAGAAAGAGCATGAGGAAAGAAAGAAAAAGAGAGCGAGAGAGAGTACACTTTGGAGTGTGTGTGTGTGTGTGTGTGTGTGTGTGTGTGTGTGTGTGTGTGTGTGTTTTACAAGCTGTTTCAGACCAAACTCACCGGCCATATGCGGAGGAGGTTTGTTTTGTTGCCATGGCGATGTGCTGTAATGACATCACCCCTAACCCGGATGAACGGACATTCCAGAAAGTCATAAGGATGGAGAGAAAAAGAGAATGAGAGAAAGACAGAGAGAGAGAGAGAGAGAGAGAGAGAGAGAGAGAGAGAGTAAACCTGAGGCCAGATGCACATTTAGAGCCTGGAGAATGTTTTGAGGAGCATCTGATCACAGTTTTATTCTGACGAAACTTTATTTTTGTATAACTGCAGCAACAAAACAAAATACATAACTTCATGCAAATTTGGAGTGGAATGAGATTCGTCATCTGATTTGTTCAAAACATAGAACTATTTGCCCCGCCCATTGAAGTTACTATGGCAACCAGTATTAGGAACGCCTACTTCCTAGTACAGTACCCGCTGTGTTCTTACAGCACGGATACACTACAGATAAAGGAGAGAAAAAGAGAAGAAGGAAAAGGAGAGAGAAAAATGGGGGTACAAGGAGAGAGATTGAGAGAAAGTCAGGGAGAGAGAGATAAAGAGAGAGAGAGAGAGAGAGAGAGATAAAGAGAAAGAGAGTCATGGAGAGAAAGAAGAAAGGGAAGAGAGTAAGAGAGAGAAAGAAAAAAGAAAGAGTCATGGAGAGAAAGGAGAAGCATTTTCCACTTGTTTCTCTCACACAAACGGACAGATGTGGGGGCCATGATTTCATTGAACATCTGTAGTGTAAAAAACAACCAGATGTTTAAATACTGATCAACACAAATCAATTAGTCGCTTCATAAAGCAGTTCATTTGTTATTTATACAAGGTTTTATTTTGTCTTATATTGTGTTTTAAACATGTAGTGTGTGTGTGTGTGTGTGTGTGTGTGTGTGTGAGACAAAACACAACTCAGGACATGTGATTATTTATTAATATATTTCTCTCATTAATTTTTTCCCTCCATCATTTATTTTTTATCATCTGGGCTACACACACACACACACACACAGCACTGTACTGTACAAAGAGGCTTTTGTCAGTCTGACTGCTGGATAGGTTTCAGAAAATATAGAACGACTCCTGTGTGTGTGTGTGTGTGTGTGTGTGTGTGTGTGTGTGTGTGTGTGTGTGTGTGGACGAGATATTGAGATGTATATAGATGGAGGGAAATGGAGAGATGAGAGAGATGTTGAGTTTTAGTGATGGAGGGTGAGATGGTGGGAGATGGAAAGTGATGGTGGGAGATGTTGAGAGATGTGGAGATGGAAAATAAGTGAAAGAAAGATTGAGAAATAATGAGTGAGAGAGAGAGAGAGTGTGAGAGAGAGAGAGAGAGAGAGAGAGAGTGATGAGTGCTGCTCTTCACCACATGAGTGAAGACTGAATGAGTGAATATTGACTCAGTGAATTGATGTTTTATCAGTAAATGACATTTATGCAGTCAATATGCAGCTGTGTGTGTGTGTGTGTGTGTGTGTGTGTGTGTGTGTGTGTGTTACTATTTTGATAGCTGGACAGTAGTTTGTGTTGTGACACACACCACTCTTTACATAATCTCTATTCGATTTTACACACACACACACACACACACACACACACACACACACACACACACAAATTAAGCACAAGGACATGAGGGTCAATTTCAGGCTGAAGTGTTTAGGTCTCCTCCTCCTCCACTTCTCCTCCCCCCCTCATTCCCCTCCTCCTCTTTTCCTTCCCTCATTCTCCTCCTCCTCCTCCTCCTCCTCTTTTCCTCCCTTAATTCTCCCCCTCCTCTTTTCCCCTCATTATCCTCCTCCTCTTTTCCTTCTCCTTCTCCTCCTCTTTTTATTCCCTCATTCTCCACCTCCTTTACCATTCCTCCTCTTCTCCCCTCATTCTCCTCGTCCTATCCTTGCTTCATTCTCCTCCTCATCTTCTCATCCTCTTTTCCTCCCCTCATTCCTGTGTGTGTCTTTAAATAAAGGTGTATAATTGTGTGTGTGTGTGTGTGTGTGTGTGTGTGTGTGTGTGTGTGTGTGTGTGAGACCAGCTGGATGGCAGACACTGCATGAAACATGGACAGAATGTCCCAGAGAGAAGGAGAGAGTTTGATCAGAGGCAGACAGTGGGAGGTTCCCATTCTACCAGTTTTACACACAGACTCACACACACACACACACACACACACACACACACACACACACACATGCGTGCACACACACACAT